>NW_024582553.1:736940-753428 GCF_018398535.1 Haplochromis burtoni | reverse complement strand
CCCCCCCCCCATCCCCCCGGTGCTGCTGCTGGTACCTCACAGTCAATGCATCCCATAATCTCGTGCTCCCTCCCCCTCTTGCTGCAGTGTTTCTGCTAATATATATTAGCGTCAGTGCAGTCTTTGTGCACGAGCATCGCGCGTGCGCTCCTCCTCTCTGAGACCCGTTCTCCATATCTATCTGCAGACGTGATCTCCTGCCCTAAAAGGTTTAGAAAATTAAGTTGCTTTTCGGCTCCAAAATGTGTGTGTGTGTTTTTTCTCAGTCTTTTCATTGTAGCCAGGTGAGCATGTGTGTGTGTGTGAGTGTGAGTGTACCCCTCCCCTCACTCCCTCCCTCATTCCCCTCTCCTTCTCGCTTTCTTCCCCCTCTGTATGTGTGCAGTGGTGAGGCAGTAGTAGCAGGGTGGCGCAGGACATGGTGGCCAAGGCAGGAAAAGCTGCAGGAGAAAGAAAGTAGTGATGCTGGAGGGGAGGAGAGAGGAGGCGAGGGGATTGTTCCTTCACTTTGCTCCCTCAGCACTCTCCCCCTCCTCCTACTTGCTTCTCCTTCAATTTTTATCCTCTTTCTCTAACCTTTCTCTCTTCTTTCTCTCCACCATTGTTTTTAATAACCGCTGCTTTTTTACTTTCTTCATTTTGCACCTTCTGTAGCCTTACTTCCCCACTTTTAGCCCCCCCCCCCTTCCGTGTGTTTTTGTGCTGCTGCTGTCAGTGCTGAAGGTGCTGATGCTAACTCTTAAAGAGAAGTGCTTACCTCCCCTGTATTAAGCTGAACTGAAATGCAAAGCACTCACCTCACCTCTAAACTCTTTACAGGCAATCTTGTCACAATGATGGCAACATTAGCTCAAGTTCAAACTTAAAGGCTTTAACAATTCCCCAAAAGAGTGTGAGAGAGAACCCAGCTGAGCCCTTTCCCACTTAACCTACACGTTCTGGTACATGAAAGAATGGTTAATGAGAATCAATAGTCCCACCATGTTTAAGTGTGAGGGAACAAAAAGGCATTTAACTGCAGTGACAGGCTTGCGGCTGTCCACGTATAAAATATTCAGAAGTTCAACTATATCCCATGACTGCCTGTGAAGAACACGTCAGGGCACGATGTGTCAAAGTTAAAATGGCAACAACGCAAAAAGTTATTTAAAGGATGGAAGTTTCACAGGGAGTTCACAGAAGCTGCTTCTTAAAAGTTCCTGAGCAGAGAGAGTGAAAGAGTGCCGCTGTCCGTGGTGCTGAAAAATAATCCACCCCACAACACAAGTGTTCTCTGCTGGGAAGCCCCACCGGACAAAGCTGACTGTGGATTAAGATCTTTTTACACTCTCCCTCTCTGACCTCATCACTCCAAACATTCTGTTTGTTGCAGATATTTCTTCAGGCTCTATTTAAAGCATCAAACTAAAAGTACTTTGGCACGATAATGCAGTGCAACTAACAAATTCACAGTTTTTTCTTTCTTTTCTGTCAAGTAAGCAGTTTGAATGCTCCTGCACCCAAAAACAAACCAAAAAACAGCAGAAAAACAAAACTGCAAAGAAGTAAGACTGCCACAGAAAAAAAAAACTTAAGGCATCTAACACTTTGATTTGTTTTCTGATCTGTGAACTTAGGATGTATTACTTTAAGTTTTTGTCTCCTGTGCACAGTTAGTGCTTAATCCATGCAGTAGCCTTGATTTTGCTGGATCTTACCTGAGTGTTGCCAAGACACAGGAAACTTTTCCATGGACAACCAAAAAGTTGCTCCTTCAGACAAGAAGAACAGGATTAAACTCTAGCAAAGCGAAAGACACATAGTAAGTGGCATCCCGTGTGAAAGATAGCAAAAAGTAAGAGGGGGAAGGAGAAGGAAAGGATGGAGCCGAAGGAAAGGAAGCTTACTTTGGAAAAGGAGAAAAAGAGAGGAAGAGGTGAGCGAAGTCAAAGACGAGAGAAATGGAAGAGAAGAGAGAATTAGACTGTAGGACTGCAGTGAGTAAATGAAAACAGGGAGGGGGGTAGTAGAAAGAACTGGAGAGAAAGACAGAGACGGACAGGTACACTTGAGAAGAAGAAGTGAAGCCCCGATCCCCTTCCTCCAATGAAATGTGATTCCTTTATGCGGAATGTGAGCGCAAGTGAGGAAGACAAAGTGAGGGAGAGAGTCGAACTAGGCAGACGGTGGGGGGGAGGGAGGGCTACTAAGAGCTTGCAGGAAAGGAGGGGGAGGAGGAGAGTGGTGCATTTCCTTGACTATAAAAAAAAGGTTCACAACATGGATGTGGTGCAGGTACGGCCTTTGCGGCTGCCATCACGTGGCTTTTCTGAAACATCGCGAGCCCCTCTGGATGGCAGAGCAGCCTGTGGGTGAACAATCCGACCTCACCTGGAGTAGAAACAGAGGGAGAGCGCGAGCAAATAACTCTGGCTTTTTACTGCAGCAGAATTCATTCACTTTTATAGAGCACTCTCCTTTGCAATTCCTCCTCCTCCTCCTGCCCCCTTACACACTCTCCTCTACCCCCTTCTTCCATTACTAGAGGAGAGACAATATTACAGTAGCTGTTCGCTGTAAATGCCCCCAGTGAGAGTGCTGCATTCACTTTGTCTCTTTTTTCCACCCCTCTCTCCAAAAATCACCCTTTCTCCCTGCTAAGGTCATTGTCTGAGCCTCGTTCTCCTGATTGTTCTGTCCTTTTTGCCCCTTTGGTAAATTTAAAAAAATGAAAGAAAGAAAAATCGGATTTATGTCCTTTTCCTCTCACCTTTACTTCACTCCCCTCCTCTTATCTATCCCTGCATGTCATCTCTCACACACACACACACACACACACACACACACACACACACACACACACACACACACACACACACACACACACACACACACAGAGTACATGGGAGAGAGAACAGCAGAGAGAGCATCGGCATAACTGTGCGTTGCATGGATCTCAGTGCGGTCGGAGGGGGCTGCAGCAGTGTGTGTAGCACACGCATAGGCTGATTGAGGAGATCTAACATTAGTACGGACACCGCACTCTCGGGAGGCAATTAACACACACACACTCACACACACACCACCGTGTCAGAGCAGCATTCGTGAGGAAAGGCGGGGGGATAATAAGAAAGATCCCCAGTTCTCCTCTATGTTCACACATGACTCTTTGGTAAAGGAACAGGATTTCTGCATTTGTGCAGGAGGGGTGAAGCTGAGTTGAGTGGCTCAGTTAGAACACTGACTTGAGCATCAACCAGATCAGTATAGAGACCCTAAAGCTACATAGCACAGTAACTCCAGACTGGGATCTGGGATCTTCTCATCACACTGGTGTCAACAGTCAGCCCATATGGTTGCTGACTCATGAATGTGCTCTAAGCCACCTGTTTATTGCTCTGGCATGTTTGTGTGCTCCGGTATGCTGTGCTTAAAAAAAAAAAACAACTTTGCTACCCATCAATTCCATCCCTGCTCTCCTTGTTCCCTCTGCACCTGCACAAGGTCGTCTTCCTCCCTTCCACTGGCTGATTATCAAGTGAATGATTGCACATACAGCTGGCATTAGCGTGTGATTTTTAATGTGTATTGCAATGTTGATAATCCACATCTATTTCTCCCTTCTGCTGAAATTTTCTGCCCTTTTTTCTCTCCCGCAGACTCCTCAGACTCCTCCCTCCTCCTCCTCCCTTCGGTTTCTCTCATCCTCTCCCTCCCCCCGGTCCTCTATGCTCAGTTCGGTGTGTGTATCCTCTTTTAAAGGGCGCAAGGGTGGGAACAAGTCGTCCAACAAAGCATGTTACAGCGCAGACATGACTTGTCCGTCGGAAAGCGAGAAAATCGTGATAAACTGCGGGGGGGTGCGGCATGAGACCTACCGGAGCACCCTAAAAACGTTGCCCGGTACCCGCTTGTCGTGGCTCACCGAGCCGGACGCGTTCAGCAACTTCGACTACGACCCCAAATTAGACGAGTTCTTCTTCGACCGCCACCCGTCGGTGTTTTCCTTCATCCTCAACTATTACCGCACCGGGAAGTTGCACTGTCCCAACGATGTGTGCGGTCCCCTGTTCGAAGAGGAGCTGGCCTTCTGGGGCATCGATGAGACGGACGTGGAGGCTTGTTGCTGGATGAATTACCGGCAGCATCGGGATGCGGAGGAGGCGCTGGATAGCTTCGAGACTCCAGAACCGGACGCGCCAGACGACGACCCGGCGCTGGGTGGTGCGGATGGGGACTTGAAAAGACTGTGCATGCAAGAGGACGCGAGGAAAGCGGGCTGGTGGAAAACCTGGCAACCCAGAATATGGGCACTCTTTGAAGACCCCTATTCCTCCAAATATGCCCGGGTGAGTTACCCACGTCTCTTTCAGAGGGACCAACTTATTTCTGCATAGGCTACTGTTGCATATTCTGACTAATGACATCTCAGAGTACTGCCTGAGTCATGATAAGTTTTAAAAAAACTTTTTTTTGTCATCCAGTTAACATTACCTGCAAAAGCAGAAAAATCAAGCCCTAATTAAGTGAAGAATTATGACTGCTGGCGTGTTATTTCCAACAGTATAGCTCGAGTTAAATGTTGGTGTATGTAGACTTACTGCTATTGAATAATTAATGCTGATAGCGCAAGACAAAAAATGGGAAACTATATGTCTGCTGTGTTGGTAAATGGGTATTAGACGAAGTAACAGTGAAGACTGTCAATCACATTTCCACATTTGTCTCGGTATCATGATTTCCATCGTCACATTCTCCTGCTCCAGCAGGTTTAACGCGTATCTGCATCCGAACGCAGCATCCGCTGCGCCTCCTGCATCCAAACGCCTTCATTAGGTGATGCTTGTCCGTTTGTGATGCACGTCGCTGTGCCGTTTTTCATGTTGGTCGTATTTATTCTGGCACGACGCCGAAAGCAAGCTTTTACGACGTCGAAACCTCAGTGTTGTACTGCATGTCTTTTCACACATTTGCCCTTGGTAGTGCTTCACTCTGCTGATTTTTTTTCTTGTTCCAGTTGAAAGCTACATGCCTTTTACGCACGGTCCTTGTTCCTGTTACGCATAACTTACTCCTGAGCTGAGATAGCCTTTATTGTTTTCATGTGAATAGTTAATGATTTACTTGCTAAAAGCAGCTGTTTAATGGCATTTGATCACACAGGTGTAAGAGTAACAAGTGCCCCCGACTGTGGTTTGATCTGTGGGTTTGTGAAAACAGTTACATTTGGCTTCGGGTCTCCCCCCTCTCACTTAAAGGCATATCCAGCAGTTTGATCACAGCTGCTTTGATTTTGTGTATCGAGAGTTATATTCTGATCATCCTCTTCTTGCTCCCTGCTTTTGCTGCTAGTGATATTTTCAGTTTTGAAGGTGTGAAGGCGAGAAACCACTGGTGCTGTGGAATGTATGAATACTGTAGGTCCACATTCTAAACCAGACAGTCGGCAGACACCTGCAGTGGCCAGGCATTCATGCCATCATGCTGAAAATAGCTGAGTGGGGAAAATGTAATCATAAATCACTGCACACTCAGCAATACATACTACATCTACAGTTATCCACAGATGAGACTATACCTTCACTCCCCCTGTTTTCAAAACTCACACATACATTTGCACCTCTTCTGGCGCCAGGTATAGATCTGCATACCTGACTTCAGTTCCCTCCAGAGGAAGAGAAAAGTGGCGGATGGTGACTGACACATAGTCTGGGTTTAGGCCACCTGATCTGCCTCTCTGGACTTGGGATCAGGCAGGAAGTGCTTCTCTAAGAATTGCTCTCAGATTGATTTCTCGCTACTCCAACCCCGTCTACCTCCACTCCATCCCATAGAAACAACTCACCTGGGTAGTTATGTATACAGGAGGGAGACATAGTTTGGATTTACATGCAAATTTGGTCCAAGCAAAAGGAGGCGTCATTGTTGCTGTTGCCATACCTCGGATGCAAGCTACTGTAGCTCCTGTCTAGTTGCTCGAGTGCTGTGTGTTATGCTCTGTATTATGCAATGTACAGTTAAACACTACATCTACAGGCAAAGACCACATGAATCATACAAAAACATTCATTCAGCATAATGGCTGCAGTTAGTGGTGTTGGCGATACTACATGGGTGTTAAGGTGCGATTAGTTGGATTCGTTTCAGTGCCTGCAAAACATTGGCTGTATTTGTGGGCGAACGTAGCCCCAGTTTGCTGTGTAGGTCTAATATGCCAGTGCCATACGTCAAACAGCGATGTGACCCAGATCATTCCTTTTTCTATTCCAGCCTTGCTCTTTCTAAAAGTGTCCTGTTCGGTGTGGCAGAACCTTTTTAATCCTGAGGGATCCGAATTACATGTGAAGAGACAGAGATGAAGAAGGGCTGAGAAACAGGGGAAAATAAAGAAAAGAAAATGAGATGCTGATGTGGAAATACAACGAGGCAGATGAGAGAGAGAGACGTAGGGAAGAAGTGGGAGATGAGAGGAAATAAAGAGAGACAGGAGGAGAGACATTACTCTAATGATTTAAAGGGGGTTTGTTTGCATGGCTGTGATGTAACGCGCCAGCAATCAATGTTTTGATCGGAGCGTTCGACACGCACGCGGGGGCTTTTTCTCAATTTCACCTTCATTGCAGGCGATCGTGTGAGGCTAGCTCGTGGATTTACCGTAGTATCACACACACACACTCATGTACAAACACACACATGCTGGTTTTCTCGGTGCTGGCTTTTCTGCTGCAGTAGACGCGGGAGGAAGGAGGGGGAGCACTGGAGAAAAAGAAAAGAGGTGGAGGGGGTGGGAGTGAGAGAGAAATGGAGAAGAGGTGAGATAGTGGAGAGACATCAAGGGAAGAGGGACTGAAGGGGAGCCTGAGAGGGGTACTGACTGGCAGGAGGGGGTGCACTGAAGAAAGAGAGGTGAAAGAGGGGTACTGAGACAAGCAAGGAGGGGGTGACAATCACAGAAAGAAAGACGTTGCACGATGGGGGTGGGGACCCTTGTCTTAGCGTCTTCGATTATCTGTGAAGGCTCGAGCCATCCAATTTTCCTACCCCGACCCTCTTGCCTGCCTATTGATTGATATTTTATTGATCATCCTCTCTCGTTGCCTGTTTTTAATGCAATTCCCTCTTTCTCAATCGACTCTTAAACTCCGGGTAAGCTCGGGCTCATTCTGCACCACTGAACACAAACGGTTAACCCATTGACAATTTTTATGGACGTATATGTTTCTCTTTGATGAGGTGTTATACAATACAATTTGCATCTGATTTCATTATTGATCCAGGCCTGGGTGACATAGATTTTCCAGCGGAGCTAAGACAGATTTTTGATCTTGGTCTGTTTATTCCCTTTGTTGTTGTTGATGTTTTCCTCAACTTAGTGTTTTAAACTCAAGTCTGCTTGAACAGCAGCCATCGCAAAAAAATAAGATATAATCTACTAATACATAGTAATGTTTTGTCAGTGCCATTAATTGTCACTCGACAGGTTGAATACATGCTAATGATGAAGACAATAACAGCTGATTCATAATTATTAGTTACCTTAAAAAATGTATGGTGTAATAACAAATTAAACAGACACTTAAAAAACACGGGACTGATGTTAAAGCCTGGATTAGGGGAGTTAATCTGTATGAATGTGACACCCAGATCAATAACACCACTTAAACATAGATCTCTATAAGAATGTTGAACTAATTATTCTTTGTACTGTTTCAAATATTTTGCTGTGTTTAAAATAATCTACTTTTCAACCTGCTATTAACTGATGGATTACCTGTTATAATCCTGTCATACAGCGCCACTGTCCCACTGGTTTTGCTGTATTTCAGTTACTTCCAGTTTCAAACCAAAAGGGCCCAGTTGCCTTTGTCAGCAGTCTTCTGACAAAACACCATTTGCCGCTCAGCATGTACAAGACGCCCCTTTGGCCCCACCAAATCTGACTTTGTGTGCCTGTATTTGAGTCTTTTTTTGGAAAGGAGGGGGGGGAGATTGTCCAGAGCCTACCTCTCCCTGAAGGTCATGTTTTGTGGTTCATTGTTTGCAGTTCTTTTCCACCGTGTTCAGTGCTGGAGCGCACAATGCTGTCATAAACACAAATTTGACCTGCTGCTATGCCACAGCCTGAGAACAGGTTGTCTCCGGGTAGAAAATGACAGGACTGGACAGAAAATAGACAGAAAGGATGTACTGACAGGCATTTATGTAACCTAAGTTTATGTTGGAGACAAGACATCTGAGTTAAGACTCGTCACCAAAAAGCTACGTATGCAAAGACCAAAAAAAAGTGTTTTAGTTGTCTAATTTGGCTCATAGACAGCAGTAGTAAAAAGGTCTTTGATAAAGTATTACATCAATTTTCAATAAAGCATGTCGCCCTCTTTTGATTTTAACTGGCAGAGGATTTATACTACATACTGGGTCACTTCTAATTTAGCAGTCTTGTGAGATTTTTTGCACCAGTTCTGTTTGCCCCAGAGCTACACAGCTCCAAATACAGAAACTCCCAATTCTGGTAGGATCTCAATGGAAACTGTGGTGAAGGTGACTGTCTATTGTCTGCAAATTCCTACGGCAAATAACAGCCAGTTCCCTGCCACAATCGGAAAAACCAGCCGATCCAAGCAGAGCAAGAATAGCCAACGGCATTTAGTGACAATAAAATGATTATTTTTTAAACCGCATTGTCATGTCATCTTAGTAAGAACTCATAAATAACTAAACATAGCAGAAATTAGGGAAATCTGTTTATGTTTCTGGTGCTGAAGAAAAAAAAATATCGGCCCATTTACTGGATTTCTAAATCACCGCATGTCATATCGGTCTTCAAAATCCTGTGTTGGTGGCGGGCCCAGCCTGCAGCTGAAATCCTTTATTAAGCAACAATGGGAAAATTATTTCAAAACTCTTTGAAAACTGGAGCAGTGGGTCTCCTCTGTTCCCAAGTGCTTGCAGAGTGTTGTTAAAAGAAGAAGTGATGTAACACAGCGATAAACATCCCCCTCTCCCAACTTTTTAAGAGTTCTTGCACCATCAAAGTTTAAATGAGCGTTTATTTTCATTAAACCATTTTTTCTCAGAATACTAGAGAAATACTGTGTCTTATTTATTCTGTTTCCATTTAGATAACATGTTTAAATACTTCTCAAATCATTGCATTTTTATTTAATGTGCAGCTTTTTTGGATCCAGAGTTCAGGTTCTACCTTCAGCAGTGGGAGTGATTCCCAATTACTTCCATTCAAGCGCAATCCTGCTAAAAAGGCCTATTTTCCCACTTCCATTCTAGATCCCCTCCCTGTGGGCTGCATCTGAAAATAGCAAAGAAAGGGAAAGGAGGCCCTAATTTGATTCTTGATCGCAAATCTATTCTTCCATTACTGGAGAGAGGATAAGACTCTGTGCTTATATGACCATTCAGCAAATAAGCAGAAAAAAACCCACAATTCTCAAAATACCTAAAGCTTTAAGCACGTTATCAAGTTCATTAAGATAAACTGTTTTTTCAGATCAAGTAGAGGCGTGGCATTTATTTAACCTGCCTTTCCTGTGCTTGCAATTGGTAAATATATATTTTGTTCTGTTTCAATTTTCACTGACAGGGTTCTGTACTGCAGGCCTTCTCGTGTTGTGTTTGCATCGACGGAAGTCCCTGTCCCCTCCGTTCGCTGGCTTGTAACTTGAGCTCTCACTGTTGGCGATACATAACTGGATAAATGCTTGATGTTTCATAACAAGGACAGAAGCACGACCTTTGAATAAGCAGACAACACCTGAGAGGGCCAAAAAGAGCCTGATGCGACCTTTGTAGTCATATAAATAGGACCGCATACATTGCAGCTGTAAGTAAGCCATCTGAATGCCTACACTTAAATCTGAGGTGTTAGAGGGGAAAAAAAGAGTTGACTAAACTGAATAAATAGTATCAGTTTAACCTTTTTTACCCAAGGCCATGAGTGTCAAATTCATTTTAGTTCATGGCTCGATTTGATCTCAAGTGGGCCAGTAAAACTGCTAATGATACCTTATATAAAACACCTCCACATTTTTCCCTTTCTTCAACTAGTTCATTCTTAAAAAGCTCACATTTATTGAACTGTGCATTAACAAAAACAGATGATAAAAGAGCCCCAGATGCCTTAAGAAACATAACTCTGGTTTATGCTACAGTCACACTACCAAATCCAAGATTATTGTAGCTGTGTGCAAGCAACTTGCAGTCTTGTTCCTTTCTGATGCTTGCTTTGAAGATGGGGACCAGGTCTGCACCCGCTCACAGCCAGCTGCCATTTTCAGAGGGAAATTTTCAAAGTCAAAGCTGTGGGGTCAAGTTCCCAGTTACATGCAGTCTGTGATAAAACAGCATTTAACTTTGATATCTGTTACTGTCTACACAAACGGAAATTCACATTAAACAGAAGCTGATATTAACTGCTTACATTCAGAGTCCAGTCCACCAGGCGACCTGTGTGATCACCTTGATTTTGAAAGTGGTTACTTAGAGGTTGAGCATGCAACACCCTAACCATGTGGGCAAACAGTTGGTCACTGCAACTACGCGTGATCTGTTCCTGAATGCAAACATTTAAAAAAAGATAAATAAATAAAAGAATTTCTGCTTGCGAGGAGGTTTCCATTCTATTTTTACTCCAGAATTACTGATCCATTAGAAGAACAAAACAGTTTGGGACATCTGCCTCTTGTGACATTAGCTATTTTTGCAACTTGTAACACAGGAAATGCGACACAATACATTCCTGCATTTTTCCTGCATTCCTGTGTCCCAATACGTTCCCTAACTTTCTAGAGTTTTCAATGTATATAAAGATGTGCATTTGGCAGGCAGGTTCTGGCCCACAGACCATATGTTTGACACTCATGCTCTAGGCTAGGACAAAATAAGCATGCAATTAAGACACATTTTGGGGAATTTTATTGTCCTTATGCTTATTATTACCAGTCATAAGAGTGAAATTTAAACAGAAACAAACCAACTATATTGAGTATTATGACTTTTCCTTCAGTTTAATCAAAACTTTACATAAGAGAATAAGTCGCAACTTTTTATCAACAAGCCCAAATCCAGAATTATTGTACTTATTCTAGAAATCATGACTTCTAACTCTTCTTCTAAAAACCCCAAGCCTTTAAAAAGCAAAAAAAGCATTTGTTGCCCTTTTTTATAACAGATATAGCCTGGATCCAACAAACAGACCTCCAGGGAGGAAGAGGTTAAGTGAGTAGGTCAAGATTTTGGGAAATATGCTCAGCCCCTGTCTTGCTGAGTGTTAGATGAGACATCTGATACCCCCCTCATGCCTGTACAGTTAATGCTGTGCTGCAGCCAGCAGCTGGTTAGCTTAGCTGTGCATCGAGGCTGAAAACAGATGGAAACAGTTAGGCCGGGTCTGAGTAATAAATACTAGCAAATTCTGAATGTCACTTAATAACACATTCTGTGTAACCTGCACAAAAATCGAAGTGTAACAACACTGATTTTAAATCTTTCAGCTGTTATGTTAGCTATGTCTTAGCCAGGACCAGTGACTATCTGAAGGCTCTGCTGGTTGCCTGGCAACTGCTCCGAGCCAGGAACTAGACTGACACATAACCCTCTGAAAACTGTGAATTGCTTCTTATACACTTGGCTTTGTACAGCTTACACAAATGGGACAATATTGGTGACTTTTGCATGTTTTGGCATGCTCATTTCGTTACGTTTGGGACCGAAAGAGGTTAGCTGTCTCTAAGTTAAGGTTACGGCTGATGCTGCAGGCTGTAGCAACATATTTATCCAACACACATGAAAGCAGTATCAATCTCTCCGCTCTTGGCAGCGAAAACAAATAAGGGTATTTGCCAAAATGTCAAACTACAGACACGGCATCATATTTCAGGCAGAAGCATTAAGCACTTCTAATACATTCCCGCTCTTTATGCCTGTCTCAGCCGTCTCCCTCCTTCACCTCGGCCTTGGTCCATTTAGCCATCCTGGTTAAGTGCTGAATCAGCACTCTTCAGGACTGCACACACAATTAGTTCAACATAGTGGCAATTTTGCTCTTGCGCTCTCTGGGATTGGAAACATTCAGAACAGTGGCGTGGAGGAGAGCTCGCACGGTGCCAGAGCCGATTACAGTGGTAGGAGTCTGAATTCCCTAAATGGGGCAAGTCTTGTCAAATCGTGCAAGGGAGCGATGTGCTCTGTACTGTAGTGATCACACAAACTGCCACATTCACATGTATGAGTAAACAAAGGAGTACACCGTGTGCACATACTGGCAGGAGAAAAAAAATGTTTTAATTGCATGCTGAATCAAAAGTCCTTTCACAGCGTAAAGGCAGTCAATAATTCATAAACGATATCCAGCAGTGTCTGGAGAAAGTCTTAGTGTGGTAGAGAAACACGCTATCCATTTCTATTATGGCACGCATGTTCCATTTGACTCCCTTATACACCTGGCCGGACATACATCATTCTGAGCACGCTCACATGTACACATTGGCCTGTACACTGTAAGGGTAGCTGCCCATAAACCGGTCAGCTGAGTGTGCACACTTAGAGCACACTGATAAATCACTTCATGCCTCCGCACGTCATCCTGCTGATCACTCTCACTCACGTGTGGATAAAGCGTTAAACAAACTGAATGTTAGTTTGCTATTAAATTAAACCAAAAAAAAAAAGGCTTCCCATAATCACTCAAGGGTGGAATTAATCAATATTTTTATTAACAATTAGATTAAGCCAATACAATGTAACTCCCTGAAAAAGCTTATCTTGGCTGACTATTCAAACTGAATGATAGAAATCAGAAAAATACAGCAAATTATTACATTTGAGAAGATAGTAGCATTCAAATATTAATTTTAACAACTGTATTTTATCATGATATACTTTACTACCCTCAAGAAATATATACCATAACTCTGGATGCAAAGGAGAACCTGCCACATCTTCTAAAGTCTCGAGGGGCAAATTATATTTTGTGTCCTCTCTCCTGAGAGTAGAGCCTGCAGAATGTGCCTAGAGTGGAGGTCGGCAGCCATTGGGATACAACCCAAAGAGATTCAAGATTCAGGTTAGGATAACTTACAAAATATTCCCAACCAGTTCAGTTTTGGAATTTAATGTAATTATGATTATTTAGTTGTAATTATTGTAGAATTACCTAAAGGAACAGTTTATTATCAAATACCTTTTGTGCTGATATTCAGCGTGTGGTTATTAAGGCGTATGCTTTTACAGTAACAGGTTTGCGTCTTGGCTTGGTTCACCACACTTACGTGGCACTTAGACACTCACACTGGATCCCTGCTCATTCCCTTGGAAAATGACATTAGACGGCGTCACTGGGACAATTCCTGTGTGACCATCTGCTTACTTGCGATCCAAGTGTCCAAGTGGCAGCAGAGGCGAGGTGGAGTGTGTGTATATGACCATTTTAAATATAAAGAGGATCTATATAAGCGTGTAAAAGCCTGATTTTGGAGTAGAGTTGGATGGAAATGTGTGCAAACATTTGTTTAGATCAGGAAATTTTCGGAGAAGTTTCCTAGCTTCTTTTGTTGTTGTTGTGCTCTATGAGCAGTTTGCATTTGCTCAGATTCCATGATGTGTCTTCTTTTTTTATAAGAGGTGGAATATGGACAAAGTAATGAGGCAGACAAGGGAGAGGACAGGAAGCAAGGACAAAGGAGGTTTAGAAAAATAGACCCGCTTTAGAGGCTCAGACAGTACAAGCAGGATAGGAGAGCACGGATGGAGACTGCAGGGTGAGGAACCAAGAAAAAAAGATCGACTGAGAGAGATTGGAGCTGCGTCGCTAGGAGAAACGGAAATATATGGCAAAAGAGTCCGAACCACATACAGAGCAGACAAGAAGAAACATACATGCACTCAGTTTATCTCCATGTGGCGCCTTTCTATTTCTTTTTCCCCCAGCTTAACAGGATTGCAGTGGGAATGAAATGGAGGAGACCTGAATGCTGCAGAGCATGTACGACACTGTGACGTGTCGACTAGAGAGCTGGAGAGTGTGTGTATGTGTGTGCAACAGCTTACCGATTTGACTGTATCATGTCAAGGAGTTGACTCATTCAGGGATTCTCTTAAAACAGAAGTGCGCGTTGTGATTGAATTTTTACCTGAATCAATTCCAAGAGCACTGACCCTTGAAAGTCAGCGTTTCCGGCTCTCAGAAAATAAAACATACGCAAGGATTAACCAGAGCAGAAGCTAATTATATCTCACATCCTGGGTCCAGCCGTCAACGTTCTACTCTTTCATGTCCTCGTGGATTCACAGGGTTTGATAAGCCTGAAAAAGCATCCGTACGAGCGTGGGATGTGGCCACATGTTTCGCGCGTTTGATAATTCGACATATGTAGCTGTCCTGCTGCACGTGCCACATTTACCAGGCCCATCATTTTCATGCCTCACCTCTCCTGCCCTTCAAATTCCGCAGTGTCCCGTGTTGGGTGGTGGGTGACCCCTTAGTAGGGGCTTTAACTGCATGTTCTTCGCTCTGTGCCACTTTCCCCCACCCGTGTTGTTTATCCTGAGAAAAAAAGCTCGACAATTAATGGAACTTGACTTTCATTTACAGTTTTGGCTTCCATCAATTGTCAACAAAGATAAATGTGATGGAACTGTTCCTGAACAGCATCCGGTTATGCAACACTGGCCTGATTTTGTCTTGTGCTATAAATTTAGACAGCGCCATCTCTGTTAAATCTGTCCTGTTAACTTTTTTTAAATCATCAGTGTTGATTTCAGGTAGTTTATTTATATATTTTTTTAAATAAAATGTAAAATTAGGTTTGTGCTGGACTGTTTCCTGACTGGGATGAGTCTAAGCCGTGTGGCTGCTGGTGGTCACTTCTTACAGTGCTGTGTCGTCTTGAGCAAAAGTTCACCAGGTTTTCTGAAGATTTTTAGTGTTTCTCTTGAGAAATTGGCTACTTTTTCACTCATTTTCAGTTCAGTGCTTCTACCTGACCATTTTCAGAGGAATATTTTTCTGACCTATGAATCCCTCAAGTGTAATATAGTCTCTAAATTCAAGAGATGAACCAGTGTGACAACTCAGCAAATAAGACATTTAGGCTCTTTGTGACCAGCAGCCTGTTGCAGAACTCCATAATTTGTTCCTAATTCTTTACTTGAATCTATGAAAAATAGCAAAGAGAACACTTGTTAGATGCTATTAGATGAAAACTTGGCATATATCTTGGCATTATGTGAAGTGTGTAATTAAACAAAAAGAAATGAGGAAACTGGACAAGTGGGGGGAGAAAGAAAAATTGAAAGCCTATCTGCAGCAGGCAGATGAGTAGTGTAGGAAAGTCATGTCCCTAAACAATAGAAAAATATCCACCAAAGACCAGACACAGGACCTTGGCGGATTCTGCTTTTCACTGAAGACCTGCCAGCAGTGGTCTCACTGGAAGGGTGGTTGTCCAGAAGCCATTCTTAAGGAAGGGAAAAGAGGAGAAAAGAATGTGGCATTACACAAGAACTGGACCTAAAAATCAGTGACAACAGGTCTGACTCAATAGAGGTGATTGCTTGTCTCATGTGTGTGCTGTGTGTCTGTGTGCACGTTTGAGGTTATGTGTATAAAAGTGTGTGTATGTTAGTTTGTCTGCCTCGGACTGAGGGTGAGAGAAAGTCATCCCAACGCTTGCTCGTTAGAATTGAACAAGCTTCGTTGTTGCCTTCTATAAAGTATGTCCATCTATGTTTGCACATATTTTCACATTTGCATTTGCAAAGCATAAAGAAAAGAGGGACAGCTTAAGACTTGGCAGAGACATGGCAGTTGCTTTGATTATAATTTCTAAAGTGTAGCTGTTAAACTGCAATGTTGGAACGCCACTGTGGCATTAGCTGTATGTCAGTGGACTGGATTCAAAATGATGTAATCGTGGTTCACATGGACATATTTCATAAGCTGCATAAAGTAAACTGACATAAGTCATTCATAGTTCAACAAAAAGAAAACATACAGTTCTGAAAAAAGAGAAAGGCGTGTTTTCTCTTCTCTGATTCAGACTTCATCTCTTGTCACAGTCTCCCACTTCACGTGTCGGTAAAGGGAGCACGCTCTTTTTCCTGACATTTTAGTTTTGGTGTTTCACTCTTTTTTTTCTTCTCTTTTTTGTTTTTGATGATCTTGGACTAAAAGAAACAAAACCATCAATTTCAGTATTGCTCTGCAGCAATGATGATGATGATGGCACAAGTGAAGGCTATTCCCATTACCCACCCAAGGTTACACTCGCCCTGCACGCTAAGTGGTTACTTTGGAAGTCTCTGAGTGATGGCCGCGGTTGTTCACCTAAGATAATAGATTAATCACCTGATCCCGGTCTGAGCCGCTGCTCAGGTTGCCCTTCAGGAGAGGGTTCTGTATTTCACATCGTTCAAATGTTCATTTTTCATGCCTCATTCATGTGCAGATTTCAGATCATCCTTCAGTGTCTCCTTATCAGTGCTGACTCCGCAGCG
>NW_024582553.1:721335-736920 GCF_018398535.1 Haplochromis burtoni | reverse complement strand
CCCCCCCATTTGCTTTGCCCTGCTGGGAAAGACTCCACGTTCCACCGCTCCCTGATTGTCATACTGACAGTAATCAAACAAAAGCCTCGTTAACGAGAAGCAAAATCCTTTACCTGCCTTTATGTATCACTGTCAAGGTCACGCGCCCTTAACTTGATAAACTAAGGCCTTTGATTGGACAATCGGCGTCTGGACCAAATGATCACAATTTGGCTCTTGCTCCTGTATACATTCAGCCCTCTATGCCAGCTGTAGGAGCAGTATTTGGCTTGGTCTTGTCCTTGGTGCCTGAAAGCAGAGGCTAACGCAGTGGTTGTCATGGTGACACAGAGCCAGGCAGGGCTGTGGTAATACTGTAATGATAAAGCTCTTCTGGATGGTGCCGCAGTAAACACAGCGCCACTAGGGTCCCGTTAAGGAAGAGCGCAGCGCACCGCCATGCATGCAAAAATGCCTGTAGGGCTAATATCAGCTCCGACAATCTCTCCTCGGTTATATCGCTTACATTCGTGCTCTCCCAGCACCTCTTCCTTCCTCGCTCCCTGTCTCTTTATTGCAATCTCACTCTCCGCTGCCCCTCATTGTCTTCTCTCCTCTTTCCTTTCCTTCTCCTCCACCTCCATTCCTTTGCTCTCCCTTCTTCATTCATCCATCGGAAACACAATCAGCGCTCGCCTTGATCAACTTCCTTTCGCAGTTTCTCTCTCTCTCTCAAAAAGGCTCTTTTTTTCATTTGCTCCTCTCTCCATCTTTGACTCCCGCTCTTTTAAATTTATGTTGATGATCTTTCAAAATCTAATTTCGGTGTCTAGAGAGTAAGGAGGAAGGTGGTGGGACGGTGTGGTGGGCTCGATTGGACCTTGAAGGTCATTGTTAGCTTTAATGTAGGGAATTGACCACATTGCACCTGTGCCTGTAAGTGCTACGCACCGAGAGCATCGTCCAGAGTGCACACCTTCACGTTGCTGTGACGACAACAGCGACAAAAAAAAGGGATGGCGGGAGAGAACAAAGCGCCCAAGGAGATAAATAAGTGTGAAGTGACAGATTGCTACTCCTCCTTTTATCATCTTCTTCCACTTCTCTCTCTCTGTCTCCCTGCTCATCCCTCTCCATCACTTCAATGCAGTGCTCATGCAGCTACCACTTGCTATCTGTGATCAGCAAGTGTGCGCACACACCTCCTGTGCCCATAGGCTGTTTGTCTCTTTCACATTGTGAGTCATGTCCACACATGCACACGTTTGGTGCCAGGAACTTACACCAACAGATGTATATGCATGGAATGCACACACAGGCTCTGCAGCTGTGTGCTGCAGGCTGATTTGATGAATAGATTTAAGCAGATTTTATTAATGTTCAAGCAGTTTGAGTGCTTCTCTGTCCCCCTCAGAGCCAGAAAACTCCTGCTTGCCATGTTGATTGAGTAGTATTGATTTGATGTTCGCATCTACTGTGCAATCTACTGTACTCTGCTGCTGTAAATACGGCTCGATTTACTCACTGAAAACATGAATGGACCTTTGTTTTATCAGGAGCAATAATTGATTGTGGCTTTTAGCTCATCTCAGTCAAATTAATTGCAGTACTTTTGGTTCAAGCTGCCAGGGTAATGAAACCCAAACCCGAATGTGTCTTTGCATTTTGTTTTTGCTGAATACGTTTATCTGTCATTGTTAGGTCAAGCTTTCTCAGTACAGAGTGCTTTCCTCTGTGTATAAGATTTCCTACTAGGAAAAACATCCAACTCCAAAAGTTTAATTTAATATGAAGCAAGAAATTTGCTAATAAAGAAAGGAAGATGGAAGAGTAAGTAAATATTGTTGTTTGTTAAGTTAAAGAGTGAAAAACAGTCATTTTACCCAAGAACTGTGACTCGTGACTCATATGATGCTTAATTGAGTCATCATTATTTTTGTAATGAAATCATCTCTATAGCACAAAACAGCCAGAATGGCACAAAGACTCACTCGGACATTTAGAGCATGCACAATTTTGTGGTCCATATTAATGGCAGTTTCATTTGATACATTTATAAATTTATATTTGACTCTTTTATATTTATGATATTTGTATATCATTATATAGCAGAAGTCAGTGTGGTTAACACAGATGATAAAAACATAAATTTTCAGGGCTTAGAGCTGGCACTGACTATAATTTATTATAATCCTGTTTATTCTCCAGGTGGACGATGGCGGCTCCTCAGCCACTGTTAGGTCATCACTTACAATTTTGCCATCAGAGAGGGGTCACAGACTTCTTACCCATGGGTG
This sequence comes from Haplochromis burtoni, assembly GCF_018398535.1. NCBI lineage: Eukaryota > Metazoa > Chordata > Actinopteri > Cichliformes > Cichlidae > Haplochromis > Haplochromis burtoni. The sequence continues at coordinate 734,644 of NW_024582553.1, read as the reverse complement.
TAATACCTTAAAATATTAGTGTACTGGTACACCTGAGATTACAACCACATTACAACTACAAGCAACTCTAGCTGGGTGCAGAATATATATGTACACATGTAATGCACAATGAACGGTGTAATGTGCAATTAACTTAAACAAACTTAAACAATACCCTTTCTCAACTTACTCTGTTTTTTCTGTAAGTCAGCCAATGCCTCTCATTAAGAGCAGTCCGACTATGTGCCAGCTCAGCAGGTGTTAAAGGTTTTGGCACGGTGAATCAAAAATATACAGCGCCTCTGAATTTTATTACATCAAGTATCGTTTTAAAACTGTTCCAGATTAAATTATAACACCCAAAATATCAGTTTAAATTCCCCCTTGTATTCATTTAGTCATTTATAAGTTAAAAATAACAGCTGAAGAGTTGATGTGCCAGCATTACAGGTACAGTTGCAAAGGTTTTAGGCAGGTGTGAAAAATGCTGTAAACAAAAGAATGATTTCAGAACTATAAATGATTGTTTATTGGCCCTAAATGTATTCTGCAGCAGGACAATGACCCCAAACACAGAGCGAAAGTCATTATGAACTATCTTCAGCGTAAAGAAGAACAAGAAGAACTGGAAGTGATGGTAGGGCCCCCACAGAGCCCTGATCTCAATATCATCAAATGTGTCTGGGATTATATGAAGAGACAGAAGGATGTGAGGAAGTCTACATCCAAAGTTTGGAACAACCTACCGGCCGAGTTCCTTCACAAACTGTGTGCAAGTGTAGCTAGAAGAATTGATGCTGTTTTGAAGGCAAAGGTGGTCACACCAAATATTGATTTGATTTAGATTTCTCTTTTGTTCATTCACTACATTTTGTTGATTGATGAAAATAGATGATTAACGCTTTCGTTTTTGTTTTGTTTTGTTTTCCCTTTATGTTGAGTTAACTGGAGGTATTTTGTTTTGTTTTTTTTTGGTTAAAAGAAAATGTTATTTAGTGTAAACAGAAGTGATTCTTGCAGCTGGAATCAAATCAGCTTTTAGATGTGTGTGTTTGAATAATCTAAACAGATCTGCTCTGTTTAAGACAAAATTCTGCAACAAATCAAGCTCGTGGACAGTGCGCTCAGCTACATTTGGTTTAGCAGAAATATTATTTTCACTGTATTAAATTCGTGAGCTGAGCTCACTGTCAGATCGGCTCAAACAAAGTTGTTTAACTTTCATATTTTGGTGCTAATATGTGAGTAGATAAAAATTGGCCTTTTTTAAAATGATGTATAAAAGCTTAAGGTGTGTGCATCTACTGTGTCTGAGCCCACATAATTATATTATATATAGGTATATGAGGTACGTGAATGAGAAAAACAACAACATAAAGACTAAATTCAAAAGTGAAAAGAGATTAAAACACCCACTGGACACTTTATTAGGTACACTTTGCTTCGTATTGGGTTGGACCCTCTTTTTCCTCCATAACTGCCTTAATTCTTCATGGCATAGATTCAACAAGGTGCTGAAAACATTCCTCACAGATTTTGATACGTATTGATACGACACCATCACAAAGTTGCTGCAGTTTTGTTGACTGCATTTCCATAATGAGGATCTAGATGCTCTACTGAGTGAGATCTGGTGACTATCTTGTTCAAGAAACCAGTTTGCATCATGGCACAATTTCTTGCTGGAAGCAGCAATCAGAACATTGTACACTTTTAACCATCTCCATAAAGGTCTGGAGATGGGCAGCAACAACACTCACTCAAAGTGTGCTAAGAAAATATCTGCCACAACACCACACCAGCCTACTGGCCTGAACTGTTGATACCAGGCAAGATGGATCCAGCTTACACCACATTCTGACTCTACCACGCGAACGATGTCACAGACCTCAAAACCCATCTGACCAGAGGAAATGTTTCTTCTGCTTACCAGTTTTGGTAAGACCCTTCAAATTATATTCAAATTATATTCTCAGTTTCCTGTTCTTAGCTCACAGCTGTAGCCCAGCTGTAATCTTCTGCACACCTTGATTGTAACAAGTGGTTGTTTAAGTTACTGTTGTCTTCCTATCATTCTCCTCTGTCCTCTGGCATCAACAAGGCATTTTTGAGAGATGCTGCTCACTGGATGTTTTCTCTTTTTCAGACCATTCTCTTTAAACCCTCGAGATGGTTGTGCAAGTGAATCTCAGTAGATCAACAGTTTCTGAAATGCTCAGACAGCCTCTCTGGCACCAACAACCTTACCATGTTCAAAGTCACTTAAATCTCCTTTCTTTCTCATTCTGATGCTCGATTTGAACTTCAGGAGGTTAAAAAATGCATTGATTTACTGCCATTTGATTGGCTCATTAGATATTTACATTAACAAATAGCTGAACATATGTACCTAATGAAGTGGCTGGTAGTGTAGATTTTACCACTTTTGTGTTAGAACGATTAGATGGACGTATTTGACATTCAGTCATTCACCTAATCCAGCTTTGTGTGAGATTCAGTAATATAAACTAGCTTTATGCATAAGTTCCTAGCAGCTTTGAAATCACTTGTATGGAATAACATGTTGGAAAAAGACACAGAGCTCCATCTGTCCCTCCGTTTGACAGAAGTTGCTAAGGCCTGTCATTTATTATTAGCCTTCAGTCTCTTGTTAGGTTTGCTTCTTTTTCTTTGGCTCCTCGCTCTTCCTCTCACCATCATTTCCGTCATACTTTTTGTCCTCTTGCTTGTCATTGCAAAAGTCTTCTTTTCATCACACAGTCACATCACATTAACATCATCAGAACAATGAGCAAATCTTGCCTCGGTCACATCTCTGAGTTTTGTTAACCGTTTTGGCATTCGTCCATCCCTCTCACCTCGCTCGTATTACTCTATGTCCTTGCTTCTGGACTGCTTCAGCTTTTTCCTTTGTGCTTCTCCACGCATGGATCCGCATCGTCTGGTCTCCCTCCCACTTGTCCACCCCCTCCTGTGTCTCCACCTGTGTAACCTACATAAACGATACAGTGTTATTATGGTTTTGCCGCAAGTTTCTTTTTGCAGTCTCTTGTGTATGTGTTAGCTCGTACATGCGCAAAGGACAACATGGAAAAGCTCACTTTGAAGACAAGATCTCACACTTTTTTCCCAGTCTCTGCATCCTCATGCTTTCTACAGTTGCCCATGCTTATCATCTACTCAGTTATTAACTATTATTATAATCCTTGCATCAGTAATGTCTGACGTCGTAAAGAATAAAAAGAACAGTAGAAACAAAAACAAACAAAAAATGAGCACAACACTTCAGGGTGAAACTCTCTTCGTTGTTGTGATTTGTACTTGTGAAGACTTTCTGGTGCTCGGCCAATAAGGGAACATCCTGTGCTGGTCCCACTGGTACTATCCCGCTTCACTGGGACGGGAGGGTGGGGGTTGATACCGGGGGTGGGGGAGTGTAGAGGGTGTTTGAGAACCTCAGTGTGTGTGTATGTGTGTGCTTTCATGATACAGAGGAGGAGAGTACTGCAGCAATCTGAGAAAGTAGGTCAGACACCAACTAGTGAGAAACATAGCAGAGGAAAAAAAGAGGTAGAGAGTAGAGATGGAAAAGAGAGGGGAAAAAAGAAAGAGCATAGATGGTAGAGGAGAAGGAGAGCGGGACGGAAAACAGACCAGAAAGGACAGCAGATGCTGCAAGAATGACAGACCAAAGCAAAAGAGAAAAACAGGAGCAAATCTAATGATATACATTACCAAAGTATTTGGGCTGCAAAGAGGTAGCTGGTAAAAAAAAAAAATGCAATTACACTTTCTTGATTCATTGAGCCAACATTAAACAACATAAAACAACATTACAACCAACGAATGGTTGAAACAATCAAAAAAGAATTACAGGATGGACACCAACTTACTGATTTTCCTGGAAGGTCACGTCTTTGGCTAAATGCTCGTTGGCTAATGTCCTCAATAAATACAACCGCTCACAGTATTAAGCCTTCTGCCCAGTCTGTTTCTGTCATGAAGGCACTTAGAGAAAATATGTGTAGGCTCTCATCCAATTTCCAACCCAAAGAAAAGGGATGGTGGGGGGGAAGGAGACCTTTCAAGAAACATAAGTGGCACTGGTTGCTCTTTTTGCCCAGTTATAAAGCCTCTTCTTATAAACATTTTGCTCTTGATATTACATAAGTGCATAATGCCAAAAATACAGGCTGGCACTCACAATATGCTGAGGGCACTCATGGTTCTTATATATATGGACTCCACTCAAGTATGAATTACCTTTCTCTTTTGCTCCTCGGGCCATGGTTGTGTTTTATTATTTATTTGGTAATGCACAAAGTATACTGCATCTATAAATACACTGCAGGGCTTAGGAATGGACCACAATGGGGAAAGACTGTGCAGCAGCCGCTCGCACACTGGTGTCATCACACTACTGTCATTGATTCGCTGACAACTGAACAAGTTACAGTGAAGGGAAAAGATTGGCTTCATATAGTAAACTGCAGATCACGCAGATGAGCTAGAAACAAACTGGAAAACAGAGATGTCTGAAGCGGGACAATGTGATGGTTTAAATTGGCTTGTTTTTCTTTCTGTCAAGGAAAGCTGCAGAGATTTCTGAAGTGAACAGGCAAACCCATGGGATGCAAAATATTGTAGTATATAGAAAGGACCCAGGTTGTGGAAAGATAAGCAATACATTTCTCACAAGAGGTTCACAATAACAACATAATAAATCAACAAAAAAAGCATGGGAGTTAGTGTGAGTTGTTAGTTTTAATAGGCCAAATGCAACCATAGCATTAAGAATATGAACACCAAGTATTAAGTATTGAAAAGACTCGTCAAAATATCCAATTTAAAGAAACACACACAAGTAGGCCAAATGATATGACTGTGTGAAGGGTAATGTTACCTTAAAGCATCTGCATGATATTTAAATGAGCAGTGAGGTTAATGAAATCTTCATAACAATGGGATTCCAAACAGTACTGTAAAAAACTAACTAAATACACCCAGTGATTGTTTTGGCTAATTTGCAGCGCGACCTTTATCAGGAAAAACTTGAATTAATTGTTTTCTGTATGTCTCTCACGTCACTGTGAGGAAATTTTGGCCACTCTTCCTTTTATTTATTTACAGCTCTTTTAAGGTTTCATCACATCATTTCAGTCAGTTTGAGCTCCAGACTTTGGGACGTTGCAACAGATTTGTTGCTGTGTTTGGGGTCATTGTTACATTGTAAAGCCAAGTTTTAGCTGATGGACGAAATGGCCTCGCATTTGACATTTAATAGTTTGGCACATAGATTGGCTCACTGGCTGCAAGCTGCCCAGGTCCTGTGGCTGCAAAACACTTGGCATGAAGTGTTTTTGGTGATGTGTTTGGTTTTCTGCAAACGCGGTGCTGTCTATTTAACCAAACTGTCTTTGGTCTTGTCTGTCTGTAGTTTATTTAGATGCAACTTTGCAAATCTAAATCATGTTGCCAAGTTCTTTTTAGACAGTATTTCTCTTATCAACCCTTTCAAATAAGCCATACCTATTAGTCTTTTTTTCATTGCACCTTCATGAATTTTAAACTTTAACATGCACAGTTGGATTTTGGGGGGAATTTGCTGGTATGTCCACAACTAGGAAGATGGTGACATTGTGTTAACACACACTTGAATGCTCTAGACTGGGAAACTGCCAAAGCCTCTGGTTTTATAGAGGTGCTCACACTTGCTAATGATCAGTTATTTGGGTCAATTTGATTATCAGCACTGGCTGCTAATTACTAAGTAAGGCGTTCTTAGTTTCTTTGCATAGAGCTGAATAAAGTCCTGTGAAAACTTCCTTCTCCACATGAGTGTAATATCGCAGACATATTTTCAGGTATTTATTTTATCCCTTCTGATTATAAGTTCTATTTGTGGACTACATGCTTCTGAAATATTTTTATAGCTTTCTGCACACTTTTTGTTTTCTGGCTAAGATGTGGTAATTAGTTGGAATATGTAGGATACACACTGACATATTAAGACATTTTTAAATATTGAGTTGAGTATTAACTGATAGTATACTATTTAAGGGTATAAGTGTTATACATTCACTGGTTGTTAAATTTAATTTAATGTAATTAAATTGAATGAATAATTAATGCATTTACTTTTGCGGTTGGCTTGAGGTTTTATACTGTTAAAATGCTGACATTTTCTCTGATGTCCTTTGCCTCGCTGGATTTTCATAATTTGACTTTTTTCTTTTGCTCTTTCTCTGATTTCTCTTCCTACATTAACTCTTTCTATTGACCCTTTTCTTCATTCTTTTCAGTATGTGGCTTTTATCTCCCTATTCTTCATCCTCATCTCCATATCCACGTTCTGCATGGAGACGCACGAGGCCTTCAACACCATCCTCAACAAGACAGAGAACGTCACAGTGGGCAACATGACTCGTGAGGAGATAGTTTACGAGGTGGTGACTGACAGCTGGCTGACATATGTGGAAGGTGTGTGTGTCATTTGGTTCACCATTGAGGTCCTGCTTCGAGTCACCTTCTGCCCTGACAAGTTTGAATTCTTCAAAAGCACCCTCAACATCATCGATTTTGTTGCCATCCTGCCCTTCTATCTGGAGGTTGGTCTGAGTGGGCTGTCCTCCAAAGCTGCCAAGGATGTCCTGGGGTTCCTGCGTGTCGTCCGATTTGTTCGTATCCTCCGAATCTTCAAGCTGACTCGCCACTTTGTAGGTCTCCGTGTCCTTGGCCACACCCTGCGTGCCAGTACCAATGAATTCCTCCTGCTCATCATCTTCTTAGCTCTTGGTGTCCTCATCTTTGCCACTATGATCTACTATGCTGAACGAATTGGTGCAGACCCAGATGACCCAACAGCCAGTGCCCATACCAACTTCAAGAACATCCCCATTGGATTTTGGTGGGCCGTTGTGACCATGACCACGCTGGGTTATGGAGATATGTACCCGGAGACATGGTCAGGGATGCTGGTGGGTGCGCTGTGTGCCTTGGCTGGTGTGCTAACCATTGCTATGCCTGTACCTGTCATTGTCAACAACTTCGGCATGTACTACTCTCTGGCTATGGCCAAACAAAAGCTTCCCAAAAAGAAGAACAAACATATCCCCCGAGCGCCACAACCAGGGTCCCCCAACTACTGCAAGCCAGATGCCTTGGCGATGGCTACTGCATCACCACAAAGAATCTTGGGAAATGTCTTAGGAGGAGTGATGGGGTCTGGAGGAATAGGAGGTGACTGTCCTCTTGCCCAAGAAGAAATTATAGAGATCAACAGAGGTGAGTGTTTGTTGTTGTTTTTTAATGCTGCTTATGTTTATCATGAGAACATATGCAATCTGTTTTACTGTTGAAAATATAGAAATGAATAAATTGTGTATGTTCAAGATAAAATTCAAGTTTCACTATGTTGTTTACCACTTTAAGCAATCTAAAACGAACTTGCATGATTGTAATCAATATGACAGTTTGCTCATGGTAGTTTGAAGCGTACAAAAGGATTTTAGACTTTTAACTGAGAATTAACTGAGTACCAAAGTGTCAAGAGAAAGAAGTGGAAGTACTATCAAGAAGAGATGCATAGCTGATTCTTGAGCCACCCTGGAGAAATTGCTGGCCCATCACAACTCATATGTAATTTATGATCAACTGGTAGGTTCACCGTTGCCTTAAGGCCTCCATCTGTCAGGGGGGAAAAAACAAACATTATGGAAGGAAAATGACCTCAATTATCTTTTAAAACAGCTTAATGCATCTCAACTTTGAGCTGACTTCCCAAATTGAGGAAAGTCAGCCCACATATTATCTCTCTGGCATTAACAGTGAAATCAGGAGACGAGGTAATGTGGCTCTTGGCGCGCTTTTTACATGCTGCAGCATCAGGCGTCAGTCATATGCCACAATAATGCACCTTAAATGCATTACTCCAATGGCCTGATCATTAGTGAGTCAGAAAACATTTCTTCAGTGCTTTTACTACATCTTGTCTGCTTGGCTTTTTTCCAGGTATTTGTGGGCGGTGTCTTTTCTTTCTTCTTTTTTTTCTTTTTTCCTTGTTTTTATTAGCAAGTTCTATCAGTCAAACTTTTGATAGCAGACTCCAGACTCGGAAAGTACAATCAAGTAAAAATTTCATTATATGCAAAGCTTGTCTACTAACATGTCTTTGCATGACTCATAGTTCCATATCATTCATATTAATCTTGGTGAGGCCCTCAGCTCATTCACTGCGTAGAACAAGACATTTTCTTCTGGTTGGCTTCCCCTTACAAACAGAAGGATTGACCAGAACATGCTTTATTTTCCTACATTAGAGTAGGAAACATTAATTGAATTTTATTAATGCCAGATATATTGTAACATAAAGACCCTATAATGTTAGAAATGACCCCAACAATCAGATGACCCCTTATGAGCAAACACTTGGTGGCAGTGGGAAGGAAAAACCTTTTTTTAACAAGAAGAAACCTCTGGCAGAACCACGTTTAGGGAAGGAAAGCCATCTGCCAACATTAAAGCCTCTCTTTCGATTGGACTCTACTCGGTTTTTAGGGTTTTCCATTAGGTAGTATTATCTGGTACCAAGTACTTTGTTAGCCAGGGTTCCAAGCGAGCTTCATCAAGCTTAAAATGTGACGTCGACAGCCTGCGTTCCACTGATTGGCCAGGTAGTGACGGCTCAGGCTGGGTCATGAGAGCGACTCCTTCACAAAAATCAAACAGAGCAAATTTTGAACAAGAGAAATGGTTACAAACAAACCAACACTGGTTTGTTCTTAACCAGAGCCAAGTCGAGTCAAGTACAGCTGAGTAGGTGGAAAAGAGGAATTAGATATGAAATTGTTTTTTGAGTTAAACAAGATGTTTAATTTTGTAGCACAATGATTCTTCTTTGGGTGTTTTTCACTTTCCTTTGCCTCAACTAGATTCTAAGCAGAATGGTGACGCAGCCTCAGCCGCCTTGGCTAATGAGGACTGCCCCACCATCGACCAGGTGCTGAGCCCGGATGAGAGGAGTCCTATTGGGCGAGGCCCCACTCGGGAACGCTACCAGCAGGACAGAGCCTGCTTCCTTCTTAATACCAGGGAATTCCGTGCCACAGATGGGAATGTGCGGAAAGGTATGTTTCACACCAGGAGACGGATATGCAAAACATGCACATCTTATGTAAACAGATCCACACAGCAAGATGTTTGGCACAGTATGATGTAAACATACATTATATATTATATAAGTGCAGAGGCAGCCAATGCAGATAAACTACATATAGGTCCTTATACGTTTTGAATGTCACATTCAAACATGCAGGAAAGATGCGCTGGATGGGACAGCACACTATAAACTGAGTTAGGAGACTTCAGTCACAGCTAGCAACAAAACATCCACACATCTACAGTCGTGCATTTACCACACATGCATACACACCAAGTTCTTCTGCTCTGCTCTGTTTGTTTCCATCTCTTCACATTCATGTTGTCTGTGTTTCCATCACCGCTTGGTATCACATTTTATTTCTTCTGTCGGACAAGAATCTCTGTCCCTCTACCTCTCTCCTTTTCCTTTTTCTTCACAATGCCTCAGCCATTCATATCTTCCATCTTTCCACGGTGTCTGTGAACTTTGTTCTGTGTCCCATAATGTCACATTTATTCATGCTCAAAAACGATCTCTTTCTCTGTCTTCTGGACTCAGACAGTTGACCATGCATTAATTTACTTCTCGTCACTTCTGTTTCTCCCTGTCTGTTTCTCCCTGTCTGTTTCTCTCTTTCTCTCTCTCCTGCCTTGTGTTGTCCTTTTTATTTACTTTTCCCTCAACCCCTTGACCACTTACCCTCCCAAACTTGCCCCACATCTACCCTCCCGTCCCCGCTCTTTCCCTTTTGAAACCCACGCCCTCATTTCACCCCTTCTTTTCCTTTGTGCTCCACCATAACGCCTTCCCTTTTCGTTGCCCCATGTCCATTATCTTCATGCTCATGAAAACCCAACACCTCATTTACTACTGCAATCCAACTACCACCACTGCCACCAACCTGCACTGAAACACTCCCCCACACTCCCTCCAAACTTTCGACACCCCCCTGTTGACAACAAACTAGAGGCAGCAGCCCTGGCACCCAGCCCAGACTCCCCTCTGACTGAGGATTGGTATAAGATGGAGGGGTCTCTGTTACAGCAGGACCTCAATGCAAACTCCACATCTTCCTGGATCAAACCATAGACCAGAGGTAACACTAAAAAAAAAACAAAAATTTTTTAATAAAGGAGCTTGTATCCTGGAAACATCCAGAAAGTTTTAATCTGGCTGTCCTAGAGGTAGGATGTTTTTTAATTGCACAAACAGAAGTGTAGTGCCCACTTTAACACAGATGCAGCTGCACATGCTACGCATGACCTCAAAAGATATGCAGATACACCAAATGTTTTCACAGTGTTGTGTCTAAATGTTCAATGGAGTTTGTCCTTTGTGTCACCTGTAAGAAGACTTATCTGTGCCTGAACGCGTGAAATGATGCAAACATTTGAGCTCAGGTTAGGTAGCACTTCAGTGTGAATGTTAAGGTTTGGGTTGCAAAGGGTATTTCGGGGCTCACCTTGTGATTTCTGAGGTATTTCATACAATGAGTCCTAACCTCAGCCCAATGTTGTACTTATTATTATAACTTTGTGAATGACAATCTCAATGAACACTGTACAAGATGTAATAAAAAAGAAAAGAAAAGAAAAAATCTGGAGAGAAAATGTGAAAATTTCGCTGTGATATACACTCAGTAATTACTTGTTTGTCTGTGTGAGAGCTTAAAAAGTGCAAGAGCGCATCCATGCGGGTATGCACATGTGCAAAACACACCCAGAAGCTCAAATGAAAAATAACCCCGTTGTTGTGTCCTGTGTCAATAACTAATAAAGCAAGACACTGAAGAAGAACCAATGGGAACAGCGGGTCATGTTGTTGTCTGATGTGCCTCTGTGTTGTTGTTGTCTCTCTCTTCAGGTTGTGTCATATCACGCGTGTGTATGTGCGCTTTTTTCATTCTTACCTGTTATACACTGTGTCTCTGTCCTCTCAATGCCGTCTGAGTGTTGTGTTTGTGTTTGTCGTGTGTGGCTTAATTTAGTTTTTTCCCTTCCTATTGTGTTTTACTCCCTACCCCACGGACCTCCACCTTGGCAAACAGAAGTGCACACTGCAATTTAAAAAAACAATGTTTGACTATAAACAACACCTTTCTATTTACACCTGTATATATAATATGTACATGTACTCTCGCACTGGTTGTATGCACTAACAGTGGCATTTGTCCCTGCTACGCCGTGATGTGGCCACAAGGATTTGCAAAATTACATGTACATATGCACCATTTCTAATCAGCTGGTCTGCACTGATACTTTAACACATTGTGATTGCAGTGCTGGATATCACCTTTCCAAGGCCCAAGGTAACTGGGGTCACTGGAGCCATCTGTGTCAGGGGATATCACTTCGTGAAACATGGCATGCTTAACACTAGCAAACGTTTTAAAGAATGCATTAATCAAAAAACAAACAAACAAAAAAATTGACCTACAAATCAGTTATAATACCAGAGTGCTAATTTACAAAATAAGCGTGTAATGGATCTGAAATACTATCCCCTGACCGTATAACTGTGCTTTCAGTGCCTAGTGTAGTCCAAAGATTAGGACCTTTTGTATGAGTACTGTGGAAAAATCAGAAGGAACATAAGCTGCACTTGGTGACTGAAACACTTACCGGCCAGACAGAAAGACAAATGCTATGACAGAGTTGACCGAAAAAGCGGCTTCATGCTGTTTAAGGTAAGCGAGCCTCGAGCTGTCCGAGCCTTTCAGTTAGAGGTTGCTGACATCGCTGCAGTTTTTAATGGTTTTCTATATGTAATATAAAATCTAGGTGCTACAAAGATCCCTCTTTAAAACAAATCAGGAGTCCATTGAGCAAAACAAGTGCTTGGGTTATTAGGATGCTGCGTAGAGCTTGTAATTTGTAGGTAAGCGATGTATAAAAGTCTTTATTGTTTTAGTGTGTATTTTAATGTTGAGCCTTGTGCACTGGGGGAAGAGACTGTACTAAGTGCTTACAGTAAATACCAAATCAATTTGATCTGTTTCTTACTTTCTCTGACACTTGAGTCTCTAGTATCTGATAACAAGATTCCATGTCTATAAGCCCCGTGTTAGACAAATGACCTGGCCAAGGTGATGCCTACCTTTTTCCTATTGGGGGGAAAAAAGATAGTTATATAGGAGCATTCAAACTTATCTGACTAATCTGTTAAATTTGTGAATCAGAAGTTTTGAATATCAATTAAATGAACAAAAAGCACTGGGTTTATAACAGTTATGATAGTCCCTGCTCTCCACTTGTTTTTAAAGAGGGATTTCCTCCATGCTGACTAAAAATCATTCTTGTGTGCTTTATTTGTGATTTATTTTGTAGATATATGCATAAGGTGTTTTTGCCAACTTATTTTCTTAGCTTCTCAGATTCTTTTGTTGGATTGTTGGCCATTTGACTTCCTACGCACCCAGTGCCGTATGCATGGCTCACTAAGGTCAAACGGTCAATCACCCCCCTCTGATTGCTCACTCCAAATCACTCCTCCAGACCTTCTTCAAGGAGTTTATATTGGCTTCTGTCTCTCTGTTCCTCTGTCTCTCTTCTTCTCCACACTCTTTTCCTCTATATATGTATATGAGGTGTTTTTTTGTTCTGTTCTGTGTTTCTAACATGCTCTGTGCATCTGTATTACTGTGATGTGTTATCCAGCAGTTTGGTAAAAAAAAAAGAAGTATTTATTTGAATGCTTTATTGTTTCGAGGTGTATGTGTGTGGATTGAGTTGATTTATGTTAATTTTAATTATATTTTGCTGTATTATGTATTTTGTTTCGTTTTTCTCTTGATATTGTGTTTTGTACAAGTTCTTTTTGTTGTTTTGTGTTTTGTGACTTCCCTCGTGTTCTTCCTGTGATCCCCTTTGAGTTTCACCATCACCTGCGATCTGTCTTTTCTGAATCGGAGTGACAAACAAAACTGCCAACAAAACAACGGAAAAAATTAACAGAAAAGTGGTGCAAATCTCACTGGTTAAAGGCATTCTCAAGAGCATATTTGGCCAAAACGTTCACTACTTATTAGCAAATCCGTACTTATCTGTGCTTTTTATGCATTCATGTTATTACGCTAATTATCATTAGTTTACTTATGTATATATATATATGTGTGTATATATATATTAGATTAAAATCACAACAACAGTCACCTCAAGGTGCTTTATAATGTAAAAATACAATATTAGAAAG
>NW_024582553.1:708351-721315 GCF_018398535.1 Haplochromis burtoni | reverse complement strand
ATATATATATATTTAAAGGTCCTTTTGTAGCTGGAAAGAGTTTCAAAACGAACTTCTTTGTAATGTGACATTTCCCACTGTGGTCAAAATAGAAAGTGACTCAATAGTCACTCACAACAGGATGTGATTACCGAGGGTACAAAGTGATTTAAATGTGGCTGAGAGGACATTTTTGTTTTGGCCATTTGAAGTTCATACCAAGTAAATACAAAATGGGCTGCTGACAAAGCATAATGCAAGGCAATTAATGATTCCACATAAATTCACTAGTGGTATAAGATTTCTTAAACTTCATGTAATCAACTACAATGTATCAGTGATATCAGAGTATTTGCTGTTGTGTAAACTGTGCCTTTTTGGCCAAATAGTTGTCCAAATTACCTGAACATCGGACGTTACCGTGCACAAGGTGTTGGGTAATTGGTGTTAGAGTTTTTAATACTTATTAGCAAATCCGTACTATGTGCAGTAAATCTGCAGCATTTTCATGGAAGGATAAGTATATAATTTATCTAGACTTTAAACAGATACGATGCTGAGGTTTACAGGGAAAAAAATGCTCTTCATTGACATTTCATCTGCTGCTTTTTTACTCCATTGTTTTATATTGTTAATTTTGACACAGATTAAAGTTAACTGTTGGCAGAAATATTTTTCCAGCCACCACAGACCTGTCTGTTGTTTCTGTCTGTGCTCGAGGTCATTACCAGAGCGACACGCTAACTCTAAAAGTAACTCCTAAAAGCCTTTTCCTATAACCCGTATGAAAGTTTTTTATGTGGTAACACTTGTCAGTCCTCTCATGTGTTCTCTTTACGGTTGACACAGTATGTAAAACTCACTCTACATTGCCATGCATGATCTGATATTTGTAACAGTACCACTGTGTGTGTCTTACTGTGTTCCCCCCATCACACTCTGCAAATATTCTCTCTGAGCCAGATTTTTACCAGTACACATGTATGCACAGCATATATTCACATATATGGACATAAAATATTAATTGGGTTCGACATGAACTGCATACGTCTGACCTACATACTACAAACTAGAGGATGTAGGATACAGCTGGATGTTATATCTTCTCTAGAAGATATAGTAGGAGCTGTATGTAGTGTATGCACATATTGTGGCTTCAGTAATGGTCATGACCAAATCAGTACATTTCATTATTGGTAACAGGAGATCATACGATCTTTAAACCATGTAAGAATGAACCAGTGTGTATGTGGCCATTCTTAGAAAAGAATCAAACAGTCAATGACGCTATAAACAGTGATTGAAAACAGGTTATTGCCTTCACACATGCATACAGTACTGTACAGTGTGTTTTTAAGGCTATTTTTTGAGTCAGTCTTAATTTCACATGATTATGTGCTTGGTAAACATTCTGGCAACAATATTTGCAGTGCTGTCTCTGTTCCTCTGTGTCTTCCCTCGACATAGCCTTCTCCTTGTGTGATTAACACTCATTCTCCATCCCATCCCCAGGCCGCCACTGCAGTGCAAGTGTAACTAAAGTCTGACTCTAGGTAGGTACATATTCCCTCTATAGTGTAAATTAAGTGTGACTTTGGGCAGGAATTATGTCATCACTGAATACAGTGACAGCCAGACTCACCGTTTCCCTTGATAGAGAATCCCAGAGCACAAAACCACAGATGATTGTTGTTGTAAATGCAGCAGATAGCCCAGAGAGGAGGAGAGCAGACTGTGAGAGACTGCAGTGGCCGAGACATGATTAACTTATTTTATTTTCATTTCACAATATTTCTTCTTCTTGGATTTTTTTAAAACAAAGTCTGTGTGTGACAAAAGCAAACTAATGTCAGCTGAACAACCATCACAACCATGTTACCACCTGATCTCATTGCTTTCTATCACTTTCACCTTTCATATAATCAACAAATGGGAACTGCTTTTCTGTCTCTCAATTTCCATTTTTACCGATATGCCATTCGGCAAGTGTTACGAATCACATTAAAAAGCTTGATTGAAGAAATCAGTTTATTAAATGTGAGATCATATTAAAGCCAGAAATTAAGAAGACCACCATTACCAACTTTATTTGAATATACACTCACAGGCCACTTTATTAGGTACATCTTGCTAATACCGGGTGTGACCCCTTGCTGGTCGATTTTGATGATGACGATGATGATTTTATGATAGGATAACACAGTTGCTGGATATTTCTCTTGCACATCCATGGTGAAAATCTCCTTTTCTACAAAATCCCGAAGGTGCTCATTGTGATGCTGAAGAAACCACTTTGAGATTATTTGAGATTTGTGACATCCTGCGTTATCCTGCTGGAAGCAGCCATCAGAATATTGGTACACTTCTGACCATGTTCATAAAGGGATGGACAACTAAATATCCCCAGCACCATTACACAACCAGCAGCTTGAACCATTCATGGGTTCATGCAGTTTACATCAAATTGTGACCCCATCATCCGAATGGAATCGAGACTCAGGTCAGACAATGTTTTTCCAGTACCCTGTTGTCCAGTTTTAGTGAGCCTGTGGCAATCATATCCTCAGTTTCCGGTTCTTAGCTGACAGGAATGGCACCCGTTTTATTCTTCTGCCACTGTAGTACATCAGCTTTCAGAGATGCTCTTCTGCATACCTCAGTTGTAGCAAGTGTTTATTGTCATCTTGAAGCAGTCTGATCATTGTCCTCTGGCATCAACGAGGCATTTTCACCCAGAGACATGCAGCTCAATAGATATTTTTGCAGTTTTGGACTGTTCTCCATAAACTCTAGAGGTGTTTGTGTGGGAAAATCCCAGTATAGCACTTTCTGAAATCAGACCAGCTTGGTGCTAAGTCACTGGCACCAACAACCATATCCTAAAAGCCTAAATAAACTGATTTGCTGACATGTGGTTGGCTAGTTAGATGCTTGCCATATTTAACAGTTGAAAAGGTGTACTTAATAAAGTGAGTGAGTGTATATAAAACATAGCTATTACGCGAGCAGAGTGGAACACTTAGCATGCTGCATGGTGATCTTTAACAATATATAGAAAATACTGAAAAGAATTTGTGACTAAAATCAAAGAATCGACTTTTGTTAAAAGTTCTTATAAAGGATTATTTTTTGTGAACCCCCATAAATCATACGTCATATCTTCAGATATGCAGAGCATTAATCCAAATTAGAAGTTGTCTAATATTCAGCCTTTACTGTTTTTGTAAATCTTCACGATTATGACTATTCTGTTTCCCTTTTTAAAGAAAAGAAAACATCTTTTCTTACATGTGAATCTGAACAGTAAACTTAAAATCATGTTTGATTTCAAGCATACATTGTGCCATAAAAAGATCTTTGCTTGTTAGCTGTAGGAAAGGCACCTTCAGATTATTTCAATTTGACTATTTTAACTGTTAAACAATATTAAGAATAAATAAGCAGAGATGTTTGAGTTTTGATCTTCAACTCTCACTCTGAAAGCACACTATCAAGCGTTGTTCAGTTCCAACAACATACCAGGTTTGTTTATTTTTTCTCCTCCCGTCTTGTACTCAGTCAGCAGTTTTTCTATACATGGCTGCCACTTGATGTAAACTGACAGTTTGTCTTGATGCATTTGCGTGGTATGAGAAAAACGTTCCTCTAACTTAACTTGAGAATGAAGCAGCACCAGATTTGCCAGGCAGCTTTTCAAAAGTGTTTGTGGTATGTTACGCCAAAGATGACCATTACAGTGACATATTAATGATGCAAATATGCATCATTAATATGTCACTGAGGTACCATCTGACGAAAGTGTTTGAGTAAAAAAAAAAGAAATACTTTGATTTAAGGTTGGTTATCTAGAGTGGTAGAATCGGCCACTTTGACCCTGAATGTTGTCATATTTTTCCATTGCAACAGGAAGACACAAAGGGTGTCACACTGGATCAGTGGCTGTTCTTTGTTGTCTGACGCAGCCTTATGGTGGATGGAGTTTGACAAAAATTTACATGCATAACTTAAGTATACAGAAACCACAAACTCTGCTCCAGCATCACAGTGTTAGAGCATTACATTCATTTCAGCTAACATGAGCATATTGCTAGTAAATGTATAAAACTCCACTCACTATAAGTCAGTCAGTCATTGTTAGAGCAGATAGCTGCTATCTAACAATGGGGCCTTTCACTACAGCTGATGCAACAACACTGTGAGCACAACACAACCTTGTTTGTGGCTGCTTCCTACAAGAAGGGCTCAGTGTATGCATGAAGTGTTTTGGACCAAAAATACAGTGGGAAAGGAAACGTAGTCTTAGATGAATTGGTTATTTGTTAAGCTAAATGCAAAGTGTCACGCATTATAATTTAAAGGTCCTTTTGTAGCTGGAAAGCGTTTTAAATGAACTTCTTTGTTTCCCACTGTAATCAAAATAGAAAGTGACTCAGTAGTCACTCACAACAGGATGTGATTACCGAGGGTACAAAGTGATTTAAATGTGGCTGAGAGGACATTTTTGTTTTGGCCATTTGAAGTTTATACCAAGTAAATACAAAATGGGCTGCTGACAAAGCATGATATGATTCCACATAAACTTCATGTGGTCAACTACAATGTATCAGTGATATCAGAGTATTTGCTGTTGTGTAAACTGCGGTTTTGGCCAAATAGTTGTCCAAATTACCTGAACATCGGACGTTACCGTGCACAAGGTGTTGGGTAATTTATGCAATGGCCTGTTTATTGCTGTTAAATTTTTTAATATCTACAAATCTTTTGCGTTTATGTTTTTTGAGGAAAAAAAGGCATATCATAACTCGCATTTTCTTGTCTTGTCTGTCTTGTCTCTGTCTGTCTGTCCTTTATATGTCTTTATGATTTTCATTAAATATCCTTCATTTTCTTTTCTCTTCACTTTTGTGGTTCTTTTTTTAATTCCTACTTTCAACATCTTCAACCTCATGTTCATGTTTCAAAACTATGAAACCTTCATAAAAAACATTCTGCATATGGGAATTTTTCATATTATCTGTAAACATTTCACTGATTTTCTTTCCATTTATTTGCACATGACATAAAAAAAAATACAAACAATTTATTAAACTGATTTATTATTATATTGATTGTCTTAAAGCAACCGGCTATGAAAAATCTCGCAGTCTTAATAACATATCGGGAATGACTGGGTCAGCACTGCGACTCGCTCCTATTACTAGCCCGCCTTTTGAGACCTATGAGGCTCCAGGACCTCTGCGGCGCTGTCGTTCCCCCATCCCCTCCATTTTGTAGCAGAAATTGTGTTAATGATTGGCTGATAAGAGATGCAGCAGATTAGCCATGGACCAATTACGTTGAAGCCTCCATTTGCATTGTACGCCATGCAAATACAATAGCAATAACATACAATGAACTCGAATGTAGAAAGAATGAGATCTTGTCTTGTGAATCAAATGGTTTATGAAGCATGTTAGGTGGAGTTAAATGCAAAATTTAGCTTTAAAGATACGTGGTTATTTAAATAATTACAAGTAATGTAAAACTGATTGGGGCTGCTTAGTGAATAAAATAGTGCCATGCATCAAGAAGGTGTTATAAAAATGTGCTCAGTTACATTTTCAGATGAATATTTTTGCGAATTCTGGACCAAACTAACTTAGACTCCTAACACTCATACAGTGAAATAATCATGGAGCAAGATACATGATATGAACAAAATTACTGAGCCACATCTCTTAATCTTTGAATTCAGGTGTTTCAGCTGTGCCATTGCCACAGCTGGATAAAATCCTTCACATTTTTTAAACAGTTTTTAAGACATTTCGGCTCTCATTCAACAGACTTTTTCCACTTCTAAAACATGTAACTGTTATACTGTAATTGGATGCCACCATTGCAATAAGTCAGTCAGTGAAAGGTCTTCCCTCCAAGATAGTCCATAATCAACTGTAAGTTGTTTTGTTGTAATGTGGCCACAAAGCAGGGTCACACATAAAGGTCAATAACCTCCAAAGCTCCTCTGGTATTAACATCAGGACAAAAATGGTCAAGTCATAGTCAAGCAGCTCCAGTAAGTGTTATACGTAAGTGGCTTAGTACTTTTGTCCATATTGTGTAATTTAGTTTATTTAGCCAAAGACAAAGAAAAATATATAGATAATATAATAAATATATAGCGAGTGAACACAGCGCCGCGTAAGCATTCCACAATGTTGAAAAAAAAAACTTATCCTATGTAAGTCTCAATTAACACTCAATTCATTTTCATTATTGTGACGTCATTGGGCACTTTATGCTGATAGTTTACACAGCAAAGTTAGGGGATGTCAACAAAATCAGAAACAAATGAAAGTAATACGTGTTTTATTGTACCAAAAGAGCTATCTAATTCTGAGGGTGAACATGTCTCTTGAAAATAATAGTTCTTATATTGTATTGCTGTTAGGAGCCAATACATACGATCATTGTCTCGTTGTCTAATCCTTTGTTAGATGCTTGCACATTCACTTGATCCACTTGCTACTGTTGTTATTCTAGATGTCTAATATAGATAAGCCAATACTCACTAACAAAGAAAAGTATTGTTTCATTAGACACTTTAACTGATTTGAAAAAAAATTAAAGCTTATGATTAACTTAAGAAAAAATAGCTTAAAAAATCAGATTTTATTGCTTTCCATATTTACTTCCCTGTAACGCTAATTTATTTCCCCAATTATTTTATTGTTCCACTGGATTATTTTGCATTGCATTGTAATATTCCTTCAAATGCACTATCATATAATCGCCACATAACAGCAAAATCTAAACCTTAAATCTACCCACATGTCAGCCAAATCTTTATACCAGTAAGGCAGACATTCACAAGGTCTTTTTTTTAAGCTTTTTGATAACAACTTATAGTGAAGGGTGATATGTGAGAAATTTTACCATTCAAATATCTACATATAAGTGGGACTGCTTGGCTCAACACATGCTAACTGGTTATTCTGAAATGGCCTTTGGCAAAGGAGCAAAATCTTCTGTTTTATGGTAGCAAATGACTGAGTTGGCCTTTGAAGTATAATCAGGACAGTGATATAAATGAAATATGCACTTGTAGGTCTAAAACGTTTTATAGAAATTTAAATGCAAAGTATTTATAAACAAGAAGATTAGAACAAATGTACAATATCAGATATGGATTACTACTTAATTAACTATACAGTCAAATCAAATGCAAGCACTTTACTAACAATCATTGTTAATTTGCTCACTCTTGAAGCTTGTGTCTCGGCATCAGAAACAGATAATATTACAAAACAAGTATACAATGAAAACCTTGGACCACCTAATCAAACTTGCCTCTTCCTTTTTTCTAAATCTAATTACTTTCTTCCTCACCATTTATGCTTTGAAGGTTTTTTTTTTTGACATTTTCTTTAATAATTTCAAATAAACCATCATGTTTAGGTGGGCTGTTGCTATAATTTTACCTTCAGCAATCTCAATCAAAAGCAAAAAAAAAACAAAACAAAAAAAACCGTTTTAAAAATAGTGACACATTCACGAATGCAATAAACATGCAACATTACGTTAATGCTGGAAAACATGCTGTGCACATACATATGTAAATACACAGATATATTTTTAATCTAAAACACGCACAGACTTAGCAGGCACTCTCCTCATTATCATTGATTTAGCTATACCAGCTGTAAATGTACAAAAGTTATTCAGATGACAGGAGCCATTTTTCTTGTTTTATTTCAAGCCAGTATATAGACTTTTTGATGTCCAGGCTGTCATTTTAAATCGCTTTAGTTTTTTAATGATTTTGTATTTTTTTCATGAATACTGTGTATTTCATGGCAAGAAATGACATTTTAATGCCACTGGTTGTCTAAAATAACTATTAAAATAATACAATGTTGTAAATTGTTCATAGGATTCTTAACCAACAGGAACATAGACTGAAGAGAGCAAAAAATAAAAAATCAAAATGCTTCAGAACTAGTTTTTACAGACAATTGTAAAAGGAAAGTATTTCCATACTTGTTTTGAAGTCTTACTATCCACATGCTTCCAGACCCCTTATATTTGTGAACCTAGATATGCAGTGTTTACATGAAAGCTGTGACATCACTTGAATGTTTTGCTTGAATGATGTTTTAGTGTCTGCGTTAGGATAGATTTTGACATTCAGGCACTGTAAGAAGTAATGCTTGCCTGGCTTCATCCGTTGCTGGTTTTGAAGGCCATCGCATATATTTTCAGACCAAAGTAGCGTTAGGTTGATTCACTTCATGATTATGATGTCAGAAAATTACAACATTTTAGTGTTGTCTGAAAATATCCGAAACCGCATGCCGAGATTTAGTTCTCCTGTGAATGAAAGCATTTTTGATAGATACTTGATGTAAAATGTCAAACTGAACTTGTACAGTTAAGATAGGAAAACTCTGGGATAGGTTTTTCAATTAATTTATCCTACAGAGAAGTCTTTTGTGAAGTGAAATGAATCACTGATTGGTCTAGATCACATGCTCAAAGATGTTCTTAGTCCACACAAGCAAATCTTTTGGACTATAAGGTTTGCTCACATCGCTTCTCAGTGCTCATTAAACCTTTTTTGTGCCCACTTACTGTACTGTATTATCATAGAATGTCTACGCAATCTATAACATCCCCATTGTGGATGTTATAGTTTGCAGATGCTTTGACTTCGGATGTTATGCAACTTTGTGTAGAATGTAAATTTGTGTTACAGTAAAAGAACATGTCCATCCATCATTTACAATGTCTGCAGGGGATTGTTTTGCTTGAATGCTTTAACTGATTAACAGCGAATGAGGGGAGTACCACACCTCACACAACCTTATCCTAACATTAACACTACAAGAGTACTGCATTTGTTTATATTCAGTTTGTATTGCCTCTGAATCGACTGACTATATGTTTAGTAAAAAGAGAAACGAGTAGTTGTGGCAAATGCAAATAACCTAGAATCCTCCAAAGCACCCATTGTTTAAGTAAACGAAACAGGCAGTATGTTGTAAGTGCCTCTATGAGGCCCATGTAGGCTTAACTTAAAGTTAGATTTAACTAGCTAGACCTTTGATGTAATGCTTAATAGGTCAGTGGTTTTTACTAAATATGTACATATCTGTATCTACATATACATTAAAGCCAAAACCTATGTATGTATACCATATGAGGGGAGGGCAAGAAATTCCATAACCACTGATTCTGATCTCATATGCATGTAAAGTGATGTTTGGCTTTCCCTAAAAATCCTAAAAGTCCCATGCACAAACTTGGTTTCCAGTTATAAATACATACTTTTGAGGTATGTTTGCATTTTTTTTTTCATTATCTTTTTCTTTACTGTTATCACATGATTAGGTTTTTTTTTTTTTTTTAAATCTATGTAATTATCCAGTGACCTGTAATGATGGCTTGAAAGAAGGTTCAGAGTGTAAGTTCGGTATTTGCTTTGATAAGAACTGATTTGAGTACATGTGCTTTATGTTAATCGATATAAACGTACAATGAGTATGACTATTTCAGTGATCACGACTAATGTATCAAAAATGTTTGATAAATGTGCAGCTTTGTGGGAAAATATGCAGAACTGTATTGTAAAAACCTTCTAGAAAGGAAGAGAATGAAGCTGAACTTTGTGCTTTGAGAAGGCTGGAAGTGAAACTGTGAATTCAGTTAAACGCCTGTGTGTGTCACTATTGTGCATAACAAGATAGTTAGACTAACTTGTAGTGGCCATTAAGAGGATGATGAGTGAATAAAATCTCAAAGTCTTGGACATAGCAGAATAAAACAAACAATGTCAATCCCCAACAGCGGAAAAATTAGGTAAACTGTTCCTCAAATTTGCCCTAGGGATCAGATTTATAACTAATATATAATATAACTAGTGGTGTATGCATTAAAATAATGCATACACCACCCTTTAAACAAATCAGGCAGTAATATTTACATTTGTAAAGTGCTGGAGCAATATAAGAACATAGGAATAATGTCAAAGACACCTGTATTTGCTATTTGTGTAATGTTAAAGATATTTCTTGTTGTTCTTTTTTACTTATGCCCTGTTTATACCTTCATAGCTATGTTGTGTGGAAATGAGTGAATAAGACAAAGACCCAGTCAGAACTGCATATTTTGTCCCCAAAACATCAGATCCTAAATGAGGCTGTCACAATGTCAGATTTTTCACAATAACAATATTATTGCAATATCTATCAAAATGAAAAAAGAAAACAAAGCAATAACGACGAATCTCATCCTCCTTCAACTTTGTGCACTGTGTATTTTGTGTTTTTGTGTATTTTTGGGCAATACACAAAGTATGAGTCTAAGGCTGTGGAAGATGTCTGCAAACATAACTATACTAAATTGAGGAAAAAGATATTAAAGTGTAATTTATGACCAGACAAATAATATTGTTTTACTGTCCAATAGTGGCTAATTTATATATTTATATTCATACATAGGAACTCTCACTTGACAATAGGAGAGAGTCATATACAGTAATGGTTATATGTCTGCATTTAACACATGTAAAAAAAATACTTTATTGATATTAACAGAATTCAGTGACTTCACTTAATGTCTTGGTTAAATTAAGGTGTACTGAGCAGTAATTGTAAGCTTGTGCGCTACATTTACTGCAAAAGTGACTTTTCCTAGTTACTGTGCTGTGTTTTTATTTTTTGGTTTGTTTGGGTTTTTTTGTCTGGCACCTTTCTACTGGATACTGATAGAAGAAGGAAGTCAAATGAAGAGATGAAGGACCCACAGGAAGAGCTTATACAGCATCAACAATGGATAATTGTATTGTACATTAATGTTTGCTGGTGTGACCACAACAGAAGTGTTTTATTTCTTGAAAGATGTTTAATGGCATCACAAAATTTGCTAGATTTGTTAAATGAATGAACTTCATAGTGTGGTGTTGTTGACAAGCATTTTCTGGAATTAGTAGCTGTGTTTTCAAGTGTAGCTTAAGGGTAGGTGTTAAACCCCTGAAACTGTGTCTGGGAGTAATGCCACAATCTCACAATCTGAAGTCCAATAATACTTTTGTGGATGTGAAAACCTCCATTAATGGCATTCAGTATGTTTCTATGTGTCCATGTGTCAAAATGTCAAAAATGTCCTTTTCCGTGAAGTATACAAATCATTCAAATGAAAATGTTTGCACACACGCACTTACACAGACTAGTGAAGAACTGATTAGAGTTTCCCTAATCCTGCTCACTTTGAAATATTCTGTGCTTTGAAATCTTCTGTGCATAACTCACTCATGTAACAATGACTGCTGTGTTCACTGAAAGTTGAAGTGCAAAGTTGGTCAGTTGGCTGGTAGCAAGTTTCATTCAGTCTATTGTTTGTTTTTTTAATAATGTCAGCTGTCATTTTTGTCGTCACCGATACCTGAGTATAAATTATAAATGTGTGATTACAAAAAAGTACAGCAACTCTGCCCATAATAAGCGAAATCTATCCCAACTTAAATCTCACTTATCTCCTTGTGCAGCTCTGGACCACACCCAGCAGCGCTGTCATTTTAGTTTGCTTCCTATACGTCCACTTTGTACTTGCGCTCTGCATCTGTGATTTCACCATAGACCCCAGAGTAATATATTCAGTGACTGCTAGAGAACTGTGGTGCATGCCGCAATGACACAGTCTTCACTCACCACCCATCCTGTTTGCCATATTTGGCTCCTTGCAACATTGTTCCTTTGACACAACGGAGGGGATCCAGCTAACATCACAAATGCAGAATGCAATTTGTCAGAATGGGACTTTACAGCAATGTACTAAAAATAGCAACCTCTACACTCATGTTTTATGTGCAGAGTTGCAGAACTTAAGTTATATGCAAAGTTACTGTCTGTACATATCTATGAGACAGACTGGTTTTTTTGTAGCTTGTTGTAGATGTCATTACAGTTTAAATGTGTGAACCTCATTCTGACACTGTTAACCTGCAGTTTACAGGTAATAGCAATCCTTGATTATTTTCCTATTCTACATAATATTAACAGAATTAATAACCTGGAGTACAAAAGTCCCTATTATTGACATTCAGAATATGACTTTACAACTAAGACTGGTTTATATCAGTTAAGCACTTTTATAAATTAATCAGTTTGTTTATAACGTTTTACTGTGCATGCTATTTCACAAACTCTGTGGACCTGATATTAATGGCTTTCTGTTCTTTTCTTTACAGTGTTAAGTTTCTAGCATTCGCCCTCTCTCTAATGAAGAGTCCATAACCGGTAAACACAAATTTGCGGCGGGAGCCACATAACGACAGGTGTGACACGGATGGACAGTTTAAAGGAGATCTTTGGGGTGACAAGAGAGACCAGAGGTTAATCATGAATTAAAAAATCATATGGTCTGCTCCTCACATTGTTACCAAAGCAGCCTCTCGGAACTCCAACCACACTTTTTACAGCTGTCTGACTGACCTTTTCTTTTCCTTTCCTTTGGCAAACTGACTGAGCATTGCACTTACACACTTTTGGGAGAAAAAAGGACCCCTTAGTTCACATTCCAGATGACATCTCTGACACTAATACTCGCCATCTTGTATGAAGACCAACTCAGTGCTATCTACAGTACTGAACAACTGAGCAACTTTGAGTTTCTGAAAAAACAAAACAAACAAACAAAAAAAACATGTCTTCAACGGGACTGAATGAACAATGTAGCATCTCTGCTAACATATTGTAGCATTTGTTGGCTGGGAAATAACTTGACTTAACTCATCAACCGTTCACAGAGAGAGGAATTTATGCATTCAAGGGATCTTTTAGATGTCATTTTCCTCTTGGGTTCCTTTTCCAGTTAAAAAAACAAAAACAAAAAACGAGTACACGAGAGACAAAGGATTGGTCTTACTCATTAAAACACCTGGCATTCACACACATATATTTTATATATATATTCATAAATATATATACATATATATGGCCCATTTGGGGGA
>NW_024582553.1:701684-708331 GCF_018398535.1 Haplochromis burtoni | reverse complement strand
ATATATATATATATATTACACCCATATGGTCCCTTGTTCAAGCTTAGCACGTGTATAGTATGTTTGCCACTGAATCTATGTCTTCCATTAACTTTTATCTGACTGAAACACTGCCCTCCTCACAGCACTGATATCAAAAAAACTACAAACTATACCAAGTGTGAAGCACATGTAAACAAAGCACATGTAGCATCTGCTCAAACATGTCACATATGGCATTTACTGTACATTTATACTCACCTGAAACAGTCACTGCAACAAAATAGTGAGAAAAGACTTGTCTTTATCTCTCATGTACTGACATGGGCTTGCCCAAAGGTCCTGTAGCATGCACTTGCTGAATGACCTTCTTTAATGTGTTGTAGATTGAGGAAATATTCCATTAAGGTTGAGTTTTATACTTGCCCTACAATTCACTGCCCAATAGAACTTACTTATTAAACTGCCACTATCCCTATCCTGATTTGCACATATAGGATATTTTCCCATGTCTGACTAACTCAGCATTCAGCCATGGGGAGTAAAGAGAGGTGAAGTCCTCATCGTTCAAGGGATAGCAGCCTTCCTGAATGACAAATAAGACCATACCACTACAAGAACTGTTTTTAATTCACTCTCCAGTGGTTGTAATTTCAATGTTATTTTGAAAGGGACCAATCAGATAAATCTTCTCCCTCAACACAAAGGCTGTCACTGCGAGTCAAGGCACAGCACTCCCTGGACTCATACTGCCCCATCTCTCGCTTGCCCTTGATGTGAACGATTTCACGGGCAAGTGTCAAGATAAAGATGGCCCATTTCGGGGACCCTTACGCGAAGAGTTAAACCAGAAGACGTGGACCAAGAGTAGAGCAAACGCGGAAGTGTACAAAGAGAACAAATCTATATTTTGATAAACAAATCCACAACTCTCCATTACTTTGGAGGAGATTTCTGAGCAGAAAAAAAGTCCAGAATGACAGAAAAAATAGAGTCAGATGCAAATGTGATTTGAGTATTTGGCATCAAGAAATGGAGTCAAAGTCCTATAAAAATACGGAGAGAAAATAATCTGTTATGAGGGGTGTGCAAAGCTGTTTACCCCACAAGCACTGAGAAAATGTTTTCTGAAAGACAATGAGCAATGACAGACTGCACCTACAAAGACATGGGGATGATGGAGGATGGACGATGAGATAAACAAATGGAGAAAAAAAGATAATGCATTTTTGTAACTTTGTTTACCAGCATGACTACTTTGCATGACTGTCTTTTCTGCAAGCCCTTAGTTGAAGACAAGGGTGCTAGAGATACAAAAAAATATATATAAAATTAATTAAAAAAAATGTTATATGCAATTAATGTTTTAAAAAAGATTATAATGAAAGAGAAGAGCTATATTTTGTTTTGAAAAGTTAAAAAAATGTGAATATTGAAACATGTATGTTTGCAAAGTACACCCTGAACTATGTTTTGTTTGATGAAATCTCTCTGCTACTACTGCCCTACATTCGTCATTCCAGTGTTTTTGACCTTTTCTGTCACTGTTTTATTTTCTAATGCACTGAGCAGTATATTTTTTAACTCTTCTAAGTCAACAGTGGTCATTCAAGACTTTGCCTATAGCACCTGCGCAAAGGCTTTCTTTCCTGGGATGTTCTTTGTTTTTTTGTTAGGTCCATGTTTTCCTCCTTGATTCATTTGCACAACTTACGTAGCAGCAGCAGCAAGAGCAGCAGCAGTTCTAAAACAGCAGCACTCCATACCACAACTTTGACAGCTTGAATACTACTCATAGTTTGCTTTTTTTCTTTGGCAATAATACAGTAGTTGTCACAAGATTGTAGCAGGTCAAATGGAGAACCTTGAGTCCTTGGAGTATCTTTAAAATCTCAGTGTTAGAGATTTATAAAGGCCTTGGATGTCCCATGGCAGGATTTTGCTAGGATAGGCAATTCTGTTCCATTCATAGAAACATGGGAGTAGATGTGTAGGTTATCCAATAAAGACCAATAACAGTACGAAAGATACTATATTGGCAAATAGTTGGAGATATCAGGTTTGCATGGAACCAACTGCCATTCCAAAATTTGTGTGGTTTTAAGGACTCAGGTGTGTCAATGATGTGCTTGGATGTAGGTGTTTTGCTATTTTCTTTCTAAGATAAAAAAAAAAAATCCTAGTATATAGACGATGATAATGTGAACACCTCACAGTGATGTGTACAAACGCATGCATTATGACTTGATAATCTCTCAAGGGGGGGAACAGAGTCTTGACATATTCCCTTAGCCTCCTATCATTGTTTGTCATGAATCCAGTCCTGATAACTATAAACACTGTGCCGTGTTGTAGAGCAGAAACGTCTTCCTCCAAGAGGCAACTGAAAACTACTCACACTCGCAGTGTCAGCATGAGTGTGTAGAGGTAGCTCGTCTTCGTTTTTTTAGATGGTCAGGTCTTTGCATTCGTCACTTACCATGATTATCGTCATCCAGCTGGCTAGTTGGCAGCTTATTACAACAAACAGCACAGTCATGTGAGTACCAATCAAAAAGACCCAGAGCTTCCAAAATGATGTCAGAAAGTGGGAACGAAAGGGTGAGAAATACCAGTGTCCACCAAGGGGAGATTGATAATGATGTAATAAGTAAAAAATAATGTCACTGTTGAGTGCTCTCTAAGCCCCTCATCCTTGTCTTGGTATTCCAAGTGAGTTTCAGGCCCTGCTGGTCCAGGGCTTAGCTCAGGCAGCTGCACGGTTCTTTGTCCATTCCTAGTACATTGCAGTTGGAGGCTCACCAGAATATGAGACTCAGTGGTGTGATGTAGACTGTAGAAGTCCTTCAAAAATTCTGTCGAGTCTACACTGGTTTTACAGGGTCTAGAACTTTTGTCTATTTGCATTAAATGGTCCATGGAATTTCTTTTTTGGTCCCGTATCTTTTTAAAACTCACAATTTCAGTTCCCATTTTGGAAGGCATTAAGCTACCATGGCTTTGATGGTCACAAAGATGTTTATGAATATTTCAGAGGTAAACTTCTTGCAATGGTGCGCACACTTGCAAAAACCTTGTGCTTCACCCAGCTGTTTTTGTTTTTATGGCCAAGTAGTGTCTTTTCCTCTTTTTATTTTTCATGGTTACAGTCTTTATTTCCTTCATTCTCTACGTTGTGGCTGCTCTGCCAATGCCAGGCTGAAAAAGATGTCTTTCCTTTTCCAATGCATAATACTGCCATTTGATTTAGACACGTTTGAAGAGAATGAGTTACAATGTTGAGAGTGCTAAGTCTGTTTTATTTTTACAATCTGTTAAAAATGTTATAAATTTCATGTAGAAACACTCACCGTAACCAAAAGAACAAATTTGCTTTACATGGTAAGGAGGTGCAACTGTTGTGACAATGACTATTATGTATGTGGACATGTCATCTGCAGGTGTTGGGAAAGTGTCATGTGGTCCTTGGATGACACATACTCAGTGGTAACCATTTTCTTTATATGCTCGTTTATGTTTAATATGTTTTTCTGTTTTTCTTTTTTAAGTTGAGGACACGGTATGCAATCTGCACCACGAATGCCACTGATAGACACTTACTGTATGCTCCCTGAGACACAGATATTCTGTCATCAGTTTAGATGATTGCAATGTGTAGTGGCTTTATGGTTTTCCATAGAGTAACTTAGCAATCACACTAATTGAAAAATATTTTATTTTACAAATTAATAATGACAGAGTTGTTATCAATGTTATCATACTAACTACATTTTTCTAACATATATCATATATCTTATTTTAATTAGAAATATAATGATTAATACAAAGTCATACCCAATATACGTTGAACTAACAGTACATAGTATCATTATGCATCCAAAGATGAAGACATATTCATTTTAGAAGCTATCAAACTGTCTAAAACAGACTTAAGTACTAGTCCATTGTACTGCGGTCTAAGTAGGAGAGTGAATGGGGCGAAGAGGTGGTCACTGGATTATCTGGTTGTGACTTATGCCGGATTTTATTTTTGAAATGTTGTAAAACAAAGAACAACTCATCAAGAACTGTATAAAGTATATTTCAATGGAATGTTCATGATCTATCTTTTTATATTTTGAAGAAAAAATAGAAACATATCAATAAAGTGTCATAATTGAACATATTTCTACTATTGAGACTTATAATGTATGAATGTCAATGCGATCTAATGTGAATCTCAATCTTCATAGCAGCTTGAATGAATAACAAACTAAAAGTCATGAGATGCTTTTTCAGAGACATTAAAATTGCTTAAAATCATTGAAATTAACTTAAAATAAATGAAAAAGTAACACCACTCGTGTGTCTGTTTAAGATTTCTGATCAAATGTGGGCGTTTGTGAACACCGGCTGAATATGACTGATAGAGTGACATTTTGCACCGACTGTCACAGTTAACACTGTTTATCAGCCTGTCGGGAACAGGATACCACAATAAAGTGATTGATATAATTTGATATGAAGTGAGAACACAGTGAAATGCAAAGCTGTCCAAGAAACTGGAGACTGACATTGAATTCATGACTGGAAGGACATGGTGTATATCAGTGCCAGCATTTACAAGAAGTTTCTGTTTAAGTCAGTAACTGTTACTTTGAGAAACAGTCACATAATGGCAATCGATAAATTTGAGGTCAGCAGTAACTGTGTCATGATATTTAAGATTGAGGATGTACTCTAAGTGCTATCTTCCCAGCTTGATATCAGATAACTGTAACTTATAATATTCCTGACACTGGATACCAACATATCCCTTCCTGTTCCAAAATGAGAGGAACAGGAATGTCTATAAAGACATGGACGAGTGAGTATGGTGTCGAAGAACTTGACTGGCTTGCACAGAGTCCAGATCAACCTAATAGAACACCTTTGGGATAAATCAGAGTGGAGACTGTGAACAAGGCCTTTGCATCTGACCTAAAAAATGCAATTTTGAAAGAATCACCAAAAACTCCCATAAACACACTCCTAAACCTTGTGGAAAGCCTTCCTAGAAAAGTTGAAGCTGTTATAGCTTCAAAGGGTGGGCCAACATCATATTAAATGCTATGGAATTATCACTCAAGTTATACTGATGAATGTGAAATCTTTGGCAATAAAGTGTATTACTTACTACCTGTAATATTTTATACCTGAAATATGGACTGTTTGGAAGAAAAAACCCCAGATATTTAGAAACCTGGTTGTGAAGCGCCATTTTGAAGCATTTTAGTCACGTGCCTGTTGTTGTTGTTGTTTTTTACCTCGAAGTGACCATATTTGAACAAAGAGCCAGTCTGTTAAGTTATCAGCTAATGCTAGCTGGCTTTGTTAGCAACCTACATCCATATACTGGTATGTATGCATTAAACAGAGGCAAACACCCATTAATTCAGGCAAACTAACTGACAGATACTAAGTTTTCACTTACTACTAACTAAGTTCTTTGGAGGGGCTTTTACTATAGTTAACAATAAGACACACTGTTTTATTTCGCTAAATGCTTCGGAAAGCAGCAACTTAATTTAGCTGATGTCAAGTAGCAAATAGCTAGCCATTGTCTGTGTCAACATCAGGGACAGCATAAAAGATGGATGTAGTTACCATGATGGTACCCACTGGTTTCTGAGGTCATGTTTTTTGAAGCCTTGAGGTGAGTGTTTCTTCCGTTGTCATCTGGCTTGCTAAAGAGAAAAAAACTACTAGTGAGGAATATGTCTGACTGTGAAACTGCGCACTCATTGGCTAATGAGTTATGTTTGATAAGAAATATTCAGTGTGTGGATTCATATCACAGACAACTCTTCATTAAAAAAAACAACATATGACCAAAATTAAAACAATATTTTAAAAAATAAACTACTATGGGACTGTAAGTCTTTTTTGCAGTCACAGTCACCTATCTAGTAGCCTGTAGACAGAAAGCAGATTTAAGACACTCCTGCAGTGCCTTAATTTTTCCAACCCAGAAGCTACGTCTGTCTTATATGCTGTCTAGGTTTAGTACTCGTTTCTATCACTTTTAACTCAAAGCAGCCTCATTTTGAGTAAAATTTGTTACCGGGAGAAAGTATCTTTAGAAACCAAAGCTTGTTGAACCTCTTAAAAGAAAACTTGCGTAGTGGAACAAGATTACTGCATAACATTTGCACTACTGCTGCTTGGAAAATTAAGGCAGTGAAGCTGGTGCAGGGCCACATGCTAAGAAATAAAAATGTGGTCTAATGAATTGGCTGTTCTTTCTACTCATGGTTACCAACTGTCGGTTTCAAACTGTGTTGTGAAATTGTAGTGGTTATGTGTAGCCATCCCATGGGAGTCACAAGATTTAATGACTGTGCTGCATAGCTGCACGAACAGCAGAGTTATACGGCACTATATAGAACCAGGAGCAATCAGGTTATGATGAATATTGCAACACCAAGAATACCACAAAATGATTGATTTCCAAAATTTTAACCCAAAACAAAAAATCTAGCTGAATTCCCTCTTGCATTTTATTGATACTTTATATTCACAAAGCGTTGAAATATTTGTATCTGTATATGCCTGAGTGTATTGGTTTGTAAAACAAATGGTCATCAGGTTCTTAGTAAGCAGACTGTGATCAAATGACAGTGTATTATATCAGCCCGGATGGCAGTTTG
>NW_024582553.1:633363-701664 GCF_018398535.1 Haplochromis burtoni | reverse complement strand
ATCTAGTAGCCTGTAGACAGAAAGCAGATTTAAGACACTCCTGCAGTGCCTTAATTTTTCCAACCCAGAAGCTACGTCTGTCTTATATGCTGTCTAGGTTTAGTACTCGTTTCTATCACTTTTAACTCAAAGCAGCCTCATTTTGAGTAAAATTTGTTACCGGGAGAAAGTATCTTTAGAAACCAAAGCTTGTTGAACCTCTTAAAAGAAAACTTGCGTAGTGGAACAAGATTACTGCATAACATTTGCACTACTGCTGCTTGGAAAATTAAGGCAGTGAAGCTGGTGCAGGGCCACATGCTAAGAAATAAAAATGTGGTCTAATGAATTGGCTGTTCTTTCTACTCATGGTTACCAACTGTCGGTTTCAAACTGTGTTGTGAAATTGTAGTGGTTATGTGTAGCCATCCCATGG
The DNA here is from genome assembly GCF_018398535.1 of Haplochromis burtoni. NCBI lineage: Eukaryota > Metazoa > Chordata > Actinopteri > Cichliformes > Cichlidae > Haplochromis > Haplochromis burtoni. Next base: position 701,249 of record NW_024582553.1, on the reverse strand, counting down.
GAGTCACAAGATTTAATGACTGTGCTGCATAGCTGCACGAACAGCAGAGTTATACGGCACTATATAGAACCAGGAGCAATCAGGTTATGATGAATATTGCAACACCAAGAATACCACAAAATGATTGATTTCCAAAATTTTAACCCAAAACAAAAAATCTAGCTGAATTCCCTCTTGCATTTTATTGATACTTTATATTCACAAAGCGTTGAAATATTTGTATCTGTATATGCCTGAGTGTATTGGTTTGTAAAACAAATGGTCATCAGGTTCTTAGTAAGCAGACTGTGATCAAATGACAGTGTATTATATCAGCCCGGATGGCAGTTTGGTTTTTTTGCCAACAGCTATTAGAAATGTCTGCAGAGGCCTTTTTCAGTTTTTCTCCTTTGTGCCTAAACATCACCTCCCTCTGGTGGTAAAACATAGTAGTAATCCACTTTGGTAGAGATAGGTTAACATCACAAGTATTGTGTGTGCAGTTAGAAATAATCTGTGGTCCTTTACAATATGTGACACATTACTGAAAACAATAACAGCTTGGTATTCTTCTTCTAGGGCACATTTATCTATTTTAATATAGTTTTATATTATCTCTTTTTTGTTTATGGGTAACAAATGACTCCTCAGAAGACAGCCCTGTCATTAAATGTAACAATGGCTTGAATCTGATTGTTTCTAGTAGATTGTTTCTAGTACAGTCATGACGGTCCAAAAAAATAAAAATCCACAAATTTAGTAATATTCTTCTCGTATTGTCCATTTGTAGCGCATACCCCTGTAAGTGTTCACAGACACTTGAATGATTTTCCACCCAACTGCATGAACTAGCAGATCCAAGGTGTAGGCGGTAGCTCTTTTTCCCCCCATGAAGCCTGTTGTGTGGCACAGCTATCGTCAGCAACAGATTGAGAGTCTGGTGGGGGCTGATCCTGATTTAGAGGTGATGGAGGCAGACAAGGGTCCAATTTCCTTTGAACTCAAAGTATCATTATCTGTGAAATGAGGGTGAATATGTGATATAGCAAAATAAAACCTACACTGGTAAATAATTTATTGTTGTGCCGCTCCACAAATAGAAAAATGTGAGCCAGTTCACCTAATAGGTTCAGTGACACAAACATTAGGTTTGTGTCACTGAAGACATTTTTGTACATAAAAATAACAAAAGCACGAGATGTATTAAATAAAATAATAATGGATGATGATTTCATTTGTGTTTGCCAACTTGTGGAATAGTTTAGTGGTGGACTTTGTGAAAATCAACCCTAATAATATTTTATTTTTATTTTTTATTTTTTATTTATTTTTTTATTTTTTGCCTGTCCCGTTTGGCTCTTTTGCCATCAGAATTGTTGTCTAAAGGCAAAGAAAGATGCCCAACGGATTTACTTTACCAAATTGACCATCCCAGCCTTGCCGTAATGGTCCATTTGATTCACCTTTTATTGTTTATTTTATTTTCACTTACTGAATACGGGACAGACTTGACTGGGGGAAAGAAGGGGAGAAAGAAAGAGGGAAAGAGAAACAGCTGAGAAGAGGGACGGGGGAGAAGGGCAAAAAACAAAAACCAACAGAACGGGCAGAGAAAAAAAAATGCATATATCAATCACCTGGATCACCTGCTGAGAAAGAAAAAAGAAAACAAGCAGAAGAGAACAAGAGTAATAGAATAAACAACATCACAATGATATATGGGAATATGACAGTAAATACTAAATATTAAACATTATTGTGCAGCACATAAGATCAACAGAACACAGTGTGCTTTGAGGTAGGAGCCAAAAAGGGTGTAGTTTGTGGGTGTGATCACCCGTGTGTACACCTGTGAGCATGGACGCGCTTGTTTTTTTTTTTTAAAAGGTTCCTTCATGTAATGATCTGCTAGAGGGTGTGGGGGGGCCACAGCCCCGTCCTCCAGGGCATGAAGCAGGTATGGAGGAGATCAAAACTCCAGACATCCAGAGGCCCCCAGAACACAAGAGACCAAGGAAGACCAACAGAGGGGCAGCCGCGCCACTGTCCCAGAAAGAGCTGAGGAGAGTCCCAGATGAGGGCTCACTCAGCAGCCGCGGAGCAGAAGCCAGGGGGTTGCACTCCAGACCGCAGTCGGACGGCCAACTCCTCCTAGCCCCCCCCGCTCCAGCAGGTCGCAGAGAATGGGGGTGAGAGAAGACTCCAAACCTCCCTCCACCCGCTCATTGTAGTGTTGATGCATGTGTGTTCTAAGGTGCATTTAAAACCCAGGAGGGCATGGAGCTACCTGCCAGAGAGCAGCAGGTAAGCGCATGTCCCTCCTGCTAGCCCTCAATGTCTACGTGTATTTAAAATTGAGAGGTGGGCAACGACGCCAGGGGTGAGGTGTACACCCTGATGGTAATTTGGATCTCCGTGTATCGTGCCCACCCCCAAGATCCTATATGTATGTGTAATGAGAGTGTGAGTAATGTGAATGTCTAAGTTGTGGGATAAAATTGAGGCAGAGGCAGCCAGAAGGGGACAGAGGGGGGGGTAGCCTCCTCTGCACCCTGGTGACATACCCCTACTCCAAGGCCCTGCATGTGTGGGTGGTTGTGGTGGAGCGGGAAGAGGGAGGCAGCTGGAGATGGGGAGGGAAGGAAGGGAGGGGCAAGTGACCCCTCCCTGGGGCCAGCTCCCCCGCTGACCCCAGTAGGCACCCCCATACTCCGCGACCCGCCAGGGAAAGGGGGCCCAGGCCCATCCAGACCGGGGCCCAGTGCAGCAGCGCCTCCCGGCCCCACAGAGCCCGGGACAGTCCACCCAACCCCACCACAGAGAAAACTGCACCCACCCCACCATCCACTCATCTTCCAGACTACATAAGACAATAAACACCCAGGCTGAGATCTTCCTCCACCTCTCCTGTATCTCCCCTCCTGCAGAGAGGAGCTCCTGAGGAGAGGAAAGCTCCTGCAAGATGTGCCAATCTCCCCCACCAGTTGAAGAGCCCCCCAGGTGGCTCGATGCACCGGCGGCACCCTGCTCCAGGGCTGGGCCCCCATGCACCCACCCGCCCACAACCCGGCAACACACCAACCAGGACCCAAGCCCCCGAGGCCCGGCCCGGGCCCCAGCCCAGAGACGGAGCGCCCCCAGAACCTCACGCCCATCCCGGACCCACCCAGGGGCAGCCAGGCTACCAGGTCAGTAACCCACGTCCGTCAGCACAGACCCTCCCCTAGCTCCCGCTGCACGCAGCCGCGAGGAAACAGTCACCTGAGAGCCACAGAGCCCCTAACCGGACATGACCGCTACCCCGGGTTGAGCCCCCCAAGGAAGATGCCTCCGGGGAACCCCCCGACGCCCTAAGCCTGTCCCTACCCCCACACCAATCACAACAGTGAAGGCGGGACCAAACTATGACCCCCCACCCCCACTAGGTGATGGAGCTGATCAAAGGAGCCCAGAGCAATTGATCTGATGTGGTGGCAGAGGCTGTATCAAGACTAATGTAATCTAATAGATAATTTCTATATTGGTTAGAATTAAGATTATTTTTATTTTTCCAGTTCATGAGGACTGTTTTCTTGGCTATGCATAGGGCAGTGAAAACCATATGGGCATATTCTTTTCTGAAGTGACATTATCTAAGCTGCCCAACAAACACACTAAGGGGGAAGTTGGAATGTTACATTTCAGACACTTTGATAAGTCTTCACATATCTCGCGCCAAAACTTCTGAACTGGTGGACAGAACCAAAGAGCGTGGATATAATTGTCCGGTGAATTGGTTTGGCAGTGTGAGCAGTTGTTGGTAGACGTAAAGCCCATCTTGAACATCCGATGACCTGTATAGTGCACTCTATGTAATATTTTGTATTGAATTAATTGAAGACTGGGATTTCTAATTAGATGAAAGGTTTTTAAGCAAATCTGAGACCAGAAGTTTTGGTCTAAGTTAACTGATAAATCCGCTTCCCATTTTGCAATAGGAAGTGATATTGATTCATCTGTTTTAGAAAGCATTCTGTATATTTTGGATAGTAATTTGGGGGTTTTAAGAGTAAGAAATTGAACCACACTTGGTGGTCTTTGTAGTTCAACTTGACCTGGTTTAAATTTCTTTTTTACTATGGATTTAACCCTAATAATATTTACATAAATGAAGATATGTCAAAAGTAAATTTTTAATATGAGCTTTGTAAGAAATTCAAGTGATTGTGCTTTTACATTTTTGTATACTACAAAATTTATTAAATTTGGTGTAAAAATAAATGACTGTGATGTAAAAAGGAAAACATATTTAGAGCAACTTAGTAACTACAACACATTTGTTGTTGATTACGGTAGTTATACTGTAAAATAACAATTTCATGCTGCCAAACAGATCCAAGTAGTTTATTGTAATTTAACATGGAATTTTGTTGCAGCATATTTCAGTTCACCCCAATCTCAGGCTGCAGCATTGGTTTGAGTGTAATTGGAGGAGCCTACTGAAGACGCTAGAAAATGGAATTAATTAGAAAGCTTTAAAAATATGTTTTCTATATGTTCGTTCTATGACGCTCAAACTCCACAGTTCTGGTTTTTAATCTACGCACATTCAAATCCAGTCATTTCGACTTAATGAAAAACAGTGAGGGTTTTCTGTCATTCACACGCCCATGCTTGTTAGAGAGGGCAATACCATGCAGAGGTGACATTTGATAGGGAGGTTGAAGGTTGACATGCCCCCTAGCTAAAATGGAGGGAAGGGACACGAAGGGGGTGGAGGGGTCCAGCACAGATCAAATTTCAACAGGACAGCATTCCCCCCAAAATTTGAAGGCAGACAACGTGAGGCAGTGAGGGACAGGGTGAGATCCTCGATGTTCCCGGAGCAAATAACTGGAAGTACAGTTTGTGTAAAGTTGATCAGAGTTAAACCTCTGTGTGATAAGTTAAATAGCCAAACAAGGGCTTTGTGCTTGTGACAGGCAGACACGATGATAGAGAGGAAGAGAGACAACCTGATGAGCCGAAGGAAACAAACAATGTGATTTTTCACCCCGTCATTAGCCTCTGCCACCAGCTGTTTTTCTTAGTGAGTAAATTATATTCATTAACTGGGTACTAACATTGTTTGTTGTCTTGCCTTCAGTTCATCTAAAAACAAAACCATGAATTAACTTTTAATGTAATGAAATCTGTCATGAAATGTCAATTTCCCCTCTTTAGTCCTTTGCTGCTAATGCTTATCAACTGAAAACCTATTTCGCTGATGTAATAATCACTCTGGTTTTAAACAGGTTTTCTTTTAAGTCCAGGTGTTCAAAATCTCAAGAGGGTGGTTTGCAGCATTCCCTCGGTTAGGATAATAACAGGGATGGAAAGCAGGGATCCACAGTCCAGTGAAGGAGAAGGCAGAGGGAAAGAGAGCGATGGGGAGAAGGACAAGCATCTCAAGGACCAGCTCGACAGTGAGGAGAAAGGAGAGAAGGAGATCAGGGGAAACGAGAAAGAGAAGAAGAAAGAAAAGCGTCGCTCAGGATCTCTATGGAGGAATGGATGGGCACTGAGTGAAAGACTGGCCATCAATGTATCAGGGATGCGTTATGAAACTCAGCTTCGCACCTTAGCCCAATTCCCTGACTCCATGCTCGGCGACCCCAGACGAAGGTCACGCTACTTTGACCCACTTCGAAATGAGCTCTTCCTGGACCGCAATCGAGCCTGCTTTGATGCCATTCTGTATTTTTACCAGTCAGGGGGTAGGCTTCGGAGGCCTGCAAACATACCCCTGGATATTTTCATGGATGAGCTGATATTCTATGAGCTCGGAGAGGACATCATGAACCGCTTCAAGGAGGACGAAGGTTTTCCAAAAGAAGAGGAGAGGCCTTTGCCATCCAACAGACTCCAGAGAAAACTGTGGATGCTGTTTGAGCACCCAGAGTCCTCATCGGGTGCACGCATCATCGCCATCATTAGTGTGATGGTAATCGTGGTGTCCATCCTCATCTTCTGCCTGGAGACACTGCCTGACCTCAGACATGACAGAGAGGTTGGAAATTTAATTCAAGTTCATGTTTGGGAAGGAAAGGTGTGAAAGATGGATGGTTTTTGCAGGGTTACCTGAAAGACAAAATGGTGGTATCAAGGCACTAAAAGAGAAACCCAAAATCTTGTTGTAAAGTCTTGAATGAAATATATGTGATTGTTTGGGTCAAAGGAAACATAATACTTTGGTAAGCTGTTGTTTAGGTAAACACACACTAGAAGAGTACTACAGTGTGCTAAGAGGAAAAATACTGACATAGGATACTATTGGCCAATATGTCTGGAAGCAGACCAGAGCAAGCGAGAGCTTATGGCGTGATTATTTTAGTCGGCTGTTAAATTTGATACGCTCGGATTCAGGAAGTGTTAAAGGGTACAGGGATTAATGGGTGGGTATTGGAATACAAATAATAGGAAGCATATTCAGACCCGAGAAGACAGTTAAGTGTGTTAATTAAAGGTCACAAGTGACCATACATATAGGCAAAGGTGAGCCAAGGCCTTCCAGGTGGCGTAGAACCAGAGACTAAAAGGTCTCACAGGATGAGCTGCATTGTTTTGGGTCATGTTAACACATTCCTCCAGGACTGCTGTGCTGTGGCAGACTTCCTTTGCACAAGGCAGCTGCCAGGAAACTACTGTAACCTCCTCCTGTTCGAGTCAGCGGTACACTCACTGAACTGCACTGGCAATGTTACACGGCCTCGGCAGCCAGGGCGATGGGAATAGCGATGAAGGTGGAGATGGATGAGGAGTGGTGCAAGTAGACACTCATGTTTCTCTTCAGAGATCTCACTGGGTTAAATATAGTCTTAGGAGAGCCCTTGGAGCGAATCAACACATAGATGTCCACCTTTAGTAATAAACACTGTCACTGACCTGCTACTGAAAGTCATAAGGAATACACTAAGTTTATGTCTACTCTGAGCTTTATATATATTCCACACAACCCATTACAGCGTACTAAACACATCTATTTTAATCCATGCAATCCGATTTCATACTGTTAACTGAATGTTTAGTATAAGATGTTTTAAATAGCCACCAGCCAATGCTTGAATATGCAGTGTTATAATAATAAGTGGCACACATGATGGAATGACAGGTGGACCAGAAGAGATAGCTGAATGGAAAAGTGCAGATGCCTAACACTTGCAATGCTGCCAAATGTGAGAACCAATAGCATGGTGGGCGACATACTGTAGTTTAATGTATCAAACACTACCTAACTCAGCAGTATTTTTTTAAAGTAAAATACTAGCACAATATACAGTAACAGCTTTGCATTTGAAAGAACATATGTTTACTTAATATGTTTTAGGAAGACTTAGATTATAAAATGCATACCACATTCATATATATATATATAAAATATAGCTATCGCAACCCACTTAGCTTAGCTTAACTAAGCTTAGCAAAATGACTGATCACACCAGGTAACCTGGTGCTATCAAAAGTAACAAATCTTGCCAGCAAACTTAAAGTTTTTTTTAAATTAATTTTAATCCATATAATATTAAAATTAGTTCACTGTTCTATGGATGGCTACCTACCAGATTTCTTGCCATGGTTTTGCATAGTAGTTTGTAGTTAGCACTGTTTCCTTAGAGCAAGACAGTTCTGGTTAGCTGGGACATCTCTGTGTAGAGTTTGAATGTATTCCCCACGCCTCCATGGGTTTTCTACACATTTTCAGCTGAGAGACATACAAATGTATTTTATTGGTAGTTAGAAAATAGATGTAGGTTTGATTTACAACAAATCCTGAGGGACTTTGTGTGTGTAACTTATGCACTTTTAGTTTGATCAAACAATCAAGACACATCCTGTTAATTTTAAGGTGCTGGCAAATGTTTTTGTTACTTAGGTGTTTTTTGATTTTTTTTAAAATTATCTTTTGTTTTTACTTCTAACTTCACAAGTATGTTTTACATTTTTCCTGTCTACCCTGTGTCATTCACGCAGGAGCATCACTCCCAAGCAAAGAACATGTCTGAGAACATGCCTGCTGCATCAAGTTTTTTCCACGATCCCTTCTTTATGGTGGAGACTGTGTGCATATGCTGGTTCTCCTTTGAGCTCATCATGCGATTCGCTTGCTCCCCCAGCAAAATGCACTTCTTCAAAGATGTCATGAACATCATTGATTTCAGTGCTATTCTGCCTTATTTTGTCACTCTGGGAACAGAACTGGTCAAAGACAATGATGCCTCTCCAGCCACGTCCTTGGCCATCATCAGGGTCATCAGGCTGGTGAGGGTCTTCAGGATCTTCAAGCTGTCTCGTCACTCTAAGGGCCTCCAGATTCTTGGTCAGACACTGCGGGCAAGCATGCGAGAGCTGGGTCTTCTTATCTTCTTCCTGTTTATTGGCGTCATCCTCTTCTCCAGTGCTGTCTACTTTGCTGAAGCAGACCACAACAAAACAGACTTTGTCAGTATACCACATGGCTTCTGGTGGGCAGTTGTCACCATGACTACAGTAGGCTATGGTGACATGTACCCTGCAACAGTCTGGGGCAAGATGGTGGGCTCTATGTGTGCCATTGCTGGTGTTCTTACCATCTCGTTGCCTGTTCCTGTCATTGTGTCCAACTTCAGCTACTTTTACCATCGAGAGACTGAATGCGAGGACCGAAGTGAGTACACTCATGTCGAAACTGGCCTATGGGAGGATGAGGAGGCCGAACGAGAGGATTTTGAGGAAGATGGCCAGGATCCAGAGGGAGATTATTATGCCAGTGAAGGTATTTGCAGCCCTCTAAATGGGACTTTGCTTGGTGGACTGTGTACAGGACAGAGTATAGAGTACAGGGGAGGAAACATGTATCTGAGGGAACCACTGGTTACTCAAGTTTAGGGAGGAAGTTTTGTATCCTTTGACAAAATCATAAAAGCAAGAAAAGTTCATGATTCACAATTAAATAAAAATGCATTTAAAGGTTCTGAAGTCCTGGCAAGACAAACTAGTGAACCAACAAATGCTAGTTTGTGTCATTTCAATTTAATGCTCATATACCTCCTGACAACCTAATATTGCCTTTGTTATTTGCTGGAACACTAACCAGTCAAATGTCACTGAAAAGCAACTTTTGCATAACACTGGTTTAAAAGACAAAAGTTTTACATTCTCAGGGTTGTGATATTAATGAAATACAAGCTTCTATTTATTAATACTGTCAGCTTGTGTTTGAGATGACTTCCTGAATGTCTTGTGTCTTGAAACTATAATGTCTTAGTACTTGTGCCTGAAAGTTTGAAATGAAAGCAGACAGATCACAGGCGATATGAATGTCACATCTTTTCAGAACTCAACCAAATACCAGCTGAGCTGTCAATGAGGACAGAATAAGATCTCTCATACAACACCTTTCACATTCTCAATATTGTTCTATAAGTATAATGTATGCATATTTGATATTTTATTTTTTTTTAGTTCTGGCTTATCTATTACCTAAAATGCCTGTGTTAAATAATTGATTTGACTGCCATGGCAAATGTTCTGTATTTATCTGCTTGATTAATGCATTCAGTGTTTTTGATAAAGATTATATTTTAATAATTTTCTTAAGTTTCCCATTTTGTTTTTTTGGGGGTTTTTTTGTGGTTTCCTTGTGTTGTTTTTTTAGTCAGTATTTAACAGTTAAGAAAAGGTCTATTACAGCAGTGTTATTTATGAAAATGAAATATAACAATCCTTGATAGCTTAGTCTACTGCGGCTCTGTTTTCACTATTGTGTGTCCATGCCTGACCTTTCCAAGAGCCACTAAGCTGTTATAAGCAATACCTTCAACAACATTGCTGTCAGATTCACAGGAACACATAAGACTTTCCAACACATCACAGTGATGATCCATGGAAGGTATGTGTGCTTATGTTACCTCACTTGTGTAAACTGCTGTAATAATGTGTTTTACTTTGTGTTATTGATGTTAGCTTAACAGTCAGTAAAGGGCAAGTACACTGTAAAAAAAAATCCTAAAAAAACCCTTCTGATTACAAGGCAAACTGCCAACTCTTGAGCCACGTTCGCCCTAAACAACGCTAATAATAATAATTATTTGATGTAAAAAAAAAGTTTATGAGAATTATTTTATATATTTTTCCATAGCATTACATTTGAATTTAACAGTTTAATCTTTCAAATAACGGATAAATATTTGTGAAATTATGATACATTTGTGAATGCATTTTAACAATGTAAATATGCAAAAACAAGAAAATTATGTTCTTTTACATTTACAGTCATTTTACGTTAATTTACATTTGAAATGTAAAATCACAGTCTATTTATGTAATAATGATATTCTAGAAAAACATTACAAAACTGTAAAATACACAGTAAAATACTTTTATATTACTTTTTTTTACAGTGTAGATTAAAATTAAACCTTTTTTCATTGTCTTTAACAATGGATCCCTGCCTGCTGGAATAGATTAGTCAGCGATGCAATGCTTGGATGACAGTAGATGTCTTTTTGAGTTTCAAACAACTCCTCAAGTAAACTCTCTGTTTACTTTATAATAATGGAAAATAGCATGAAAAACAAATCTTGTGATCACTTATTTTAATCTTTATAGGGAATGTAATCACTGTTACGGTCACCTGCAATCAGGCCTGAAGTGATGAACAAAGAAAGTGTGCATTTACAATGTCTGTTTATAGATCACAATGAAAAAAAAAAGAACTGATATAAAATGAGAACAATTAAACCTTACAAAAAAAGATCAAATAAATCAAAATATAAATTGTTAAACTCACATAAAACTTTTTTTTAGGGGGATATAAACTGAGAAAATCTGTTGGCCAAAGACGAGGCAAAATTTCATTAGGCACAAAAAAACAATAACTGTGAAAAAAAAAAAAAACAGACGATAGAGACGTTTTGGCTTTATTTTTGGGGAGCTGTCGCATCGTCCATGTTTTCTACAGTCATTGAAAAAAACATACACCCACACACTTGGTCTACCTCTCATTGGATTTTGTACCACCAGAGGGTGCTCATGCTTTCACTTCAATACGCTTGTTTTCCCACTTCTACTTTCCCGGTCTGTGTACTTGGTAAATACATGCTTGCTTTTTTAAGTACATTCTGGTTTGTTGAACCATTTAATAAGGTTGCTCAATCTTTTCATGACAAATCTGACAACAAATATTTATATCATGTTTGTTTTAATTCAGAATTTCTCCCCAATAAGATAAACACACTTGAGTTGTACAAACAGAAACCTCTTGGGCTTCCCCAGCACATCTGTGTTAGGGAACCTTCAGAAACATCACATGTCAAAATCAACAGAATGTTACAAACATGATTTCAAAGTACAGTTACAGTTTTTGAAATGTAAAAAAAAAATAAATAAATAACAATTTGAAATGCACAATACATAGTAATAAATAAATAACTTACATTAGTATTGCCTCCACAAAAACATGTTGAGAACAAATAACAGAAAGCTACTCATTTCAAAACTAAATCAAGTTTACAGGCTGAATCTAAAAACATATATAAAGGTGCCGATCTGTGAGAAGTCTGTGCAGTTCATTCTTTTATTTGTCCATAGAAAACTGAGGACTGCCCATAGAATTTAGACCCATTCCAAGAAGGTCATCAGAGTCCACGTTAAAAAGTCTCTGATTGTTTGGCATCTGCTCAGATGCGCTATCCGTTTTCAAGTTATTCCTCAGTGGTAGGAACCGTGTAAAGGGAAGTGCGTGTCGATCTGGGGAATGTCTTGATGCCAGTGACATGGGAAATCCATATTGTGAGGAAATGAAACGGGTGTATCCGTCAGCCAGCAGCATTTCTCTGAAGGTGCAGCTGGTTTCTGAATAGTGACTCTGAAAATAGTGTTAAAATATTGTTAAGATTTGATAGAAAGTGATGCAAAAAAGGAGGAATCAGTTTTCGGTGTTATAGCTTACCTGCCCTTTCAGATTGCCTTCGCTATCCATACAGAGAAAAAGAGATGATGATGGTCCTTTAATGATAACATGGCCTGGTTTAACTGATTTCAGCTGCAGCAAACCTGAAAATACAGAAATAGTGATAATAAAAATTAGATTTCTACATAGGCCTCAAATTATCCACTGTCTTTTGTGGATGGAAGTCAGTGCCAAATATGCAATCTGTTGGGAGCTTATCCTCCTAATACTCACTGTAAGGTGTCTGAGCATCACTTCCTGTGACTCTCCCATCCATGTTCATCTGCAAATACATCCCACGTCTGTGGTTATCTGCAAAAAGAAGCAATGAAGGAAAGTAATCAGAAACATTTGAGTTTTATAAGAGTGACATCGCCTCGTCTGTATTTTTGCGCATGCATTCAATTATTCTGTGAATTGCTGCAATGAAAAAATGTTTAAATACCTGTGTAAAGATGCACTTCTCTGACTTGATTATTAAAGGATAAAAGCGGGTTGGAGTCAGGGAGATAAAACGACACAGAGACAGGAAGTGGAATGATTAAGAGAAGAGAAGACAGGTGAAAAAACAAAGGCATTTGGGCAAAAAAAGATTGACGAAGCTTTAAGATAAAGAGATGAATAAATAAGAGATAAATAAAAATAAATAGATTTGCAAAGATGAAAAAAATAAATAAATATTAAATAAGAAATATACCACTGTGCACTAGTGACTCCAGGAGCAAGTTTTGGCCCTTATAAAGGAGCTTGGAGAAGGAGGTCCTACTTCATGACCGCATGAGTCAGACATTTCTACATAATTAGTGTGATTGAATGCTGAGGGGAAAACCTTTGCTCTCATACTGTGTATGGACTTCTCAGATCACTTACAGTAAGAGTTGTTGTAAAGTTGTGTTTTTTTGGACTCCCACAAGTTCAAGTGGACTAAGTATTTTCTGAGGCATCATGCACGTGTGCAACATGTATACATAATTATGTTAACCAGTGATTTCATCACTTAACTCAACTTAATCACAATATTTACCAACACTGAATTTTAGTCTTTTTTTGCACAGAACACATTTTGATATGAATTAGTATTTAAACAACTGCTTCTGTTCATATTAATTAAAGCCCTACACCTTACAGAACCTCCTTATGTGAGGAATTTTTAGTATTGCTTGGAATTTGCAATTCATGACTTCTTGATTAGATAGAGCATCACATATACTCAGTATATTTCAAAATACCTTGATTACACAACAATACATTGGAGCAATTCTTTCCTTTTCATAGTTTTCCTTGAAATATTGTAGTAAAAATTGACCGGAGCACAACACTAATTTTGCTTCGTCACATGTGGACGAGTGTGCTGTTTGCTTTTCCATTCATCCCTCCAATTATACTTTTAAAAACTGCAAGAAAATATAACAGGAAGTGTCTGCGTCATCTCCCGAATGAATAATAGCAATGAATTGGGAGTGGGAAGTGACCAAGTGTGTTTTGAGTTTTATGGTGTTTATCTTATTTTGATATGCGTGTGTTTGAGAGAGAATGGGGGGGACGAGTGGGTGAAGCAGATTTATAAGCAGCCGGAGTGTTTACAGGAATGCAGCTGTGCAGTCACAAGAGAGGCCTCACGTCAGATCGGAAACTCTCCAGTTAGGAAAAGGTGCATCACGGTGAAACATCTTCAAACTGCACCATCACTTATTTCACTGCACTGTCATACTGAATCGGTCAGTTAAGAATGCGAAGCATCTGCAAACACTACCCTTAAGGCCAAAGAAATAATTGATGATGCTTTCTTCAAAGCTCTGATTTACTACTGATCCATCTCCAACTTCTATAAAATAAGTAATAGATTTAGGTAAATAAATGTCTCTGTTTTATATGGAAAACTCTTCATGCTGTTTCCCAATCAAATGGTACAAATACACACAGAACATAGTCAGAAACACTTCAAAATATTCCTTAATGTTTATGCTGGATTTTCCTGTTTACTTTTTAAGCTTCCAGCAAATTGGGGTGTAAGTCCCATCAGTGTGTGTGCGAGAAGTACTTGTAAGAAAAACCCATCATGCTCTTAATTTAAGCACGTTTTTCCCCACCCTCACATATTAAGGATCTTTATGAATGCGTCAATATATTTACAGGTGATGAGGGTGAGTATTTCAATGAATAGAAATCAAACTAAAACTTCCCCAGTTAATTACATAAATTAAAATCATTCTTTTTTGTCTCACACTTTTTATGGTATCCTGAAATATGCAAATAGACTCATTTAGACTGCGTATGTTCGATGGTTTTTTTTCCCATAACCTAAAATAATGAAGTGAAACGATTGGAAAAATATGTTCTGCCTCTGTGTTCTCACCTTAAAAAAAACCCAATCTGTATTTGTCCAACTGTTTGCAATAAACGGCCCTGCACTATTTATAACTTCCACTATAATCCGCCATCTGTTTTGGCTCATTTCCAGTCATGTGGTGCTAAATTTACCCTGTAACATAGGCTGCAATTATAGTGTCACTACAGTAATCTCTTTGCTCTAATATAATATTAAAAACCAGGCTGTTTACATATCACCAACATGTCTTATTATAGATCACTCTGTTATGGACCAAATTGCAGGCAAGCACGACAGGAACATAAATGTTAAAAAAAAAAAAGTGCTACCATGGAACTTCCCAATTTGATTACTTACATAAAGCATCTATTTTTTTGCTTTACAAACTCAATTTTATCCATCTACAGTGCATACAGTACACTAATTTGCTTAAACAGAACAGACATTGTCATTTATTACTAAATATTATTTAATATAAAGTCAGATTCAAAATTTCTATTTCCTTTCATGTACATATTAGAAGCAAAAGTCTTTACAAAGGAAATTTTGGATGTTGTTCTGCCATATATCAGAAAATGTTATGGATAGCCGTAAAAAGTCAATTTCTCTCATTTATTTCGGTATGAAAATGTTCCTTAATGAAACAGTGAAAATGGGAAAAAATGAAACAATTTTGTGAGATGCATATTAACTTTAACATTTTTACTGGAAAACATAATTTACCATTAAAACGTTTAAGTGACTGATATCACTATGAAATCTCCCCACTGATGAACTCACATTAAGAAAGTTTTGTAACTTTTCTAGAATTTTCCAGTCATCGTTTTATCTAATTTAAAGTGCCAGAAATTGGAAAATGTGTGGTAAATATAAATGTAAATATATATATTTTAGTCTGATAAACATATTTCTTACTAAGAGCTTCATAACTATTGACTCACCCGCATGTGATCTTCTGTGGGCAGGCTGTGTGAAGGCGAAACTCTGAAATAACTCCTTCAATAACATTCATACAGGTATGTTTTTTTTTTTTTAATTACAGCTTTTACAATCATTATCATTATTGTTATCATATTATAATCAATTATCATCACTACTCTCCAATAATATGAATTGAAATCATAACACAATTTGTTGTCCAAAATGTACACATACAAGTAGCATATCTTAAATGTCCATAATTTAAAACATATTTCCTTTGTCAACCTAAAATGAAATTACAGTCAGTCTTAAAACTAAGTATGAAATGAACGTACAGTTTAATACGCACACATACATACTGTACATACATACATACATACAAACAATAGCAGTTATCATAAAAAATGATAAAAATAAAATACACACATTTTACAAAGTCCTGCTTTCACATCATTTGATGATCGATATCATGACGTTCACTCTAAAATGGTTGAATTTGGCATGCATATTAACACAAATGCTCCGTAACTCAAGTCATTTTCCCCCAGTTTAAACAGGATTTTGTCATAAAGCACTTTGCTAATTGTCTCATTGTCTGTCCTATTCACATTTGTGCATCTCACCTCCGTTATGGCTTAAGAACATACATATCGTCCTCCTTGTGTACTCCTACATTCTGGCCTTAAACCTCCCCCCTCGCCACACCATACTGTATTGTGATGTTACTTGGCGTTGTTGAGTATGTTCTATAATCAATCTAAATCGCAGTCAGACCAACTTAAAGGATGTGTGTTGGACTATTGTTCTCTTGATAGGAACAGGAATGCATTTTCCAGTTTAAAAACTATAAATTCATTGTGTCAATATTGCCGTCTTACACTCAAAAAACCAAAAAAGGAAAAACAGAAGATGAATTCACGATAGGCATTGGTCACTTTCTACAGGCCACTTTCTACAGAATCAAACAGCATCATGCCACAACTATGGATCGAAAGAGAGAGAGAGAGGGAGAGAGAGAGAGAGCGAGAGAGAGAGAGAGAGAGAGAAAGAGAGAGAGAGAGAGACTGATGGTAAAACAGACATTCACTCCATTTTTAACATCTTTAAATCATTCACTCTGTATCTTTGATTTTTCGAGACATGTGGCTCGAAGGTTGTTGGTCATCTTCTAGTGTCCTTTTTGTTTCGTTTTTTTGTTTTTTGTTCCTCAGGTTTTTTTTCCTCTAAAATGTGTTTTTCCTTGGGTTGATTTGGGGGCGGGGTTCTATGAAAATATAAGAAAAGACATTTAAAGAGTCACAATGGCACCGTACAGACGTGACTGATGTGGTATCCGCTCAAGCTATTTTTAGCTATGATCAATCAGAGTGCTTTTCTCACCTGGTGTGCTTATTTATTTCTTTATTTTTCTTTTTTTTTTTTAGCAGGAATATGTTCTCACAGACCCCGACTCTGCTCTTGGACCAGAGTTTGCTGACAGGGGAAAAAAAGGTGATTAGTCCTTGTTAAATATACAAGACAAACAGATACAAGTCAGTAAAGCAAAACATTACTGATGTTATTAAAAAAAACGGCACTGCTAAGCTTTAAATTCTGTATTCCAAATATAAACTATTTAGAAACACAGCATCCTAGGGAAACACCGATTTTGCTCTGTTAAGCTAATAAAGCTTACTGTTCCTCAGGAAAAACCAACTTCTGGCTATAGTTTCATATTTACTGTAAAGCAAATCATGTTAAACTTCTCATCTACTGCTCTGCATGAAATTAACAGAGATATCCAGTATTTCTTTAAAAAACAGTTTCTTGTTCTTTTTCTTCATAACCAATGAAACTGCTAAATTGTTATTATCACTGTAGGAAGTAGGAGCATTTGCAAGACTTTGTTTATATTTCTGCATAATGCGTTTTTAATATAAAAGTCTTGCATCACCATTCATCGCTTTATATTTTGCAAAGAAAATGGGAAACAGGTGCAGCTGCTGTTTCTCTTCCTTAAGAGCCGTGAAGAAGCCATTCTTAAGAAAGTGAAACAGGGAGTAAGGATGAGATATGTGACACTTTTGGAGTGCTGAATCCAAACTTGAAAATTTTGGTCCAAACCATATCAATGTCTACAGACATCTTCAGTTTCATTAGTTATGAAGAAAAAGAACAGGAAACCGTTTTCTAAAGAAATACTGGATATTTCTGTTAATTTCATCTAAAACATGGTGGAGGCATTTCAGCCAATGGTGTTGGAGCTCTTTTCAAAATAAGAAAAGGATCATCAGATCCACCATGCGATACCATTTGATTGGCTTTATTTTTCAGTATGACAATGACCCCGAACACACAGTCAAGTAAAAGCATATCTGGCTGGAAAAACACACAAAGGAACATATCGGGCATGGATTGGCCCAGAGACCTTGCCTTTTATGTTTTATTTCCATATATGTTTGCACATGTTTCAGTTATGTTTGGTATGTATAGACTTCATCCATTAGGTGCATCTTTTTTTATTCTTGAATGACTCATAGACCAATGTTAACTGACTTAAACAAACAAACATCACCTCTCTGAAAAGGGTCAGGTACAAGAGTTCACCTGAAAATGAGTGACAAAGCAGCCAATGTCCAAAGAAAAGCTTCAAAAGTCCATTTTAGAAAAAAAAAACCCCAAGTCTGGCTCTTTGAAATGAAATTATAAAGAAATGAGGGTTGACTCAAGGCTTTTGCACAGCACTGTATTTAAATATAAATATAATCTATCCAGATGGTACATGTGGAGCACCAAAATATCTCTTTGTATAAATCACAAAAAACCTTGTTGTTAGCAAATTTATGCAGGAACTATTTTCTTTTTACTGTCTCTATTTGCCAAACAAAGGAAGCATGCACATAGATAACATGCTCACAGCAAGGTTTGTAGAGTCAGGTTTTTTTTTGGGTTTTTTTGGTGCTTGGAGCAACCAGTTCCATCATAGTTCTGCAGTTAATATCTCCACATCCCAGCAACTCACACCCAAATACTTCAGAATGATAAATAGCAGCAAAAGCCAGAGAAATAAAAGATAGAAACTTGATTTTGGGGTGAACTGTTCCTTTGGAGGTTTTTTAAACAGGAAAAAACTGCTGTGTAATCCCTGATCCTGACAGTATTGTTGTTATCATGCTCAAGTCCTCACCTTCACTCTGGACTTTTCTCAGTGTGACAGACGGGGTCGAGATGGCAGAGGCACGGAAGTTGGCAGGTAATGTTTCTGAGGAATCGGAGGTAACGCCACGGAGGTCTTTCTCCCTAAACATCTTCCTCCATGACGGTGACCGTGTGAATGTTTTTGTGCCGTCCTGTGGAGACAAGGAAATAATGCTAGTGATTCAAAACAACAGCATTCACTGGCCCTTATTCATTATGCATTAGTGGGGTTTAACAAAACAGTATTTGACAAAGCAGTATTTGTTGTGACAATATTCCACAGTTGCACAGTTTTTAGCCCTACAAGCTGTAACTAAGCAATTAGCACCCGTGTAAACACAGCTGAACCACTGTGGCTTGCCAGCAGTTCACTAGCAGTAAAGCCTTCCTTTACAAGGAAAAGCCATGTTTTAGTCTTTCTTTTTAACCCTGAAAGAAATTTATCTTTCATAGCACATTAAACAAAGGGCAAAAAAAATATTTCCTGAAAATATTTCCTGTTGTTGTACCTCATCGGGCCTCCTCTCTGTTCCCATGGAGATGAGATTATTGTACTCTTTCTCTAGGAGCTGTCTTGCCTGAAAGAGACAGACGAAAAGATGTTTCGGGTAATTTTACACCTGTAGATTAAGATAACAGAAGAGCATCTGACATCGCCGGCTGTTGTAGAGCACGTGAGGTAGTCTACCTGTGTGTTCTGATTTGGTATCTGAAGAAGGAGGGCCAGGTCAGTGTAGTCAAAGGTGTCATCCAGTGCCAGCAGGGCCCCATGGACCCCACTTTCTAACAGGTTGTCAGCAAATTCTTTTAGACCGATAGACTGCACCCAGCACATCACTCGCTCATTGGACCACACCATCACATCTGGAGAAACACAAATTCAAAGACAAAGACAAAAACACACCAGTGTGAGTAAACTAATGCTTTGAAATCAAGTTTGGGGCATTATCCAAAGGCCTCACCTTGGTTCTGATGTTGGCTCTCATCCCTCCTCCTCTCCAGCTCCTTTCTATCATAGTTCAAGCGCTTCAAGCACATGATGCCATAGTGAAGGCTCACCCTATAAGTAGTAAGGACAGAGACCTAAGACATGCAGTGGGTGGAAATATGCAGAACATAAAATTAATCCAATAACGTGGGTGTCCTTTCTTTCACCTGTGGAAACTGTCCACCATCTTCAGCTGGCCCCTCAATTCTTTCTTGGTGAGGTGATCGAGCATGCGAGCATCAACCAGCGATTCCATGAAGTAAGAACGGTACTGGGGTAGACCCAGGCTGGGCAGCCATTCATTTCCCACCCACTCATGGTTCATGTCTCCATAGGCCAGGATCTGGAGAACAAGGTTTATAGACATGAGAGTAAACAAGATGCATAATAAAAAAAAAATCCTAAAGGTAACATTCTGAATATAAAACAAATTTGTGTGTTTCACTTGAGCTAAATAATGAAACAGGAAAAATTACAATGTGTTTGTATTAACAATATTTAGTGACTTCTTAATTCTTTGGAACAGGGCAGATAAATAAAGTGCAGAGAAAATAGTAGTAAAAGGGAAACCTGAAAGTGTAATAAAAACAAAATCCCCCGCCATGCAGGGTTTTCTCCATTTGTTTCTCCTTCCCGTGGGCTCTATATACACCACACTCGTGTATACACACTGCTGGCCACTCAGCGGTCATGCTAAACATCTCTCTGACACAAATTCTGTATTACTGGGAACAGGAAACAGTATACTTGTAGCCTAAAATGGCAAAAACAATTTGGTCTCACTTTCTAAAAATGCGCCGCTAAAGTGTAACTCATGTCTCAAATAATTAGTTATGTGTTAACTCTAGACCTATGAAAGTAAAGTATTTCTGCTGCTTTTTGTTTTCCTTCACTTTCTGATTATTTAAAGAGAGAGCTGAAAAAAAGGCAAAATAAGTGCCAGTCTACAACCTTCAAACCTGGATTTATATAAGCATGTCTTGTTAGACACACAGATGCATATTTAAAGACTTCGTTTTAGCTCTTCTTCCCTTTAAGGCTGTGTCTCCTGGTTTCCTGGTAAGCCTTTATTTAAAAATAAATTGCAAATCATGTGATGGCCTGTGGATTCTCAGCAGCTCACCTGATCCCAGCTGAACTCCTTCTGCTCCTTATGGTTCAGGCCGAGCGTACAGAGGAAAGGAGCAGATATTTGCAAAGAGAGGGAAAGGTCACCAGTGAGAGTTTGTGTTTGTAATGAATCAGTGTCGGGACAGAGGAGGAGAGGGAAGGCAAAAGGAGGAAAAGCTTTGTTAGTGAGTGAGAATTAGATGGAAAACACTACATCAAAACTGATTTTTAGGGAACAGCAAGGGAAAGGTGTAGCCAAACATGCCTAATTAAGAGACAAAAAAAAAGAAGAAACCTTATTAACGGGACAGTTTGCTCACGACACAACAAATGTGTCAAATAAATCAATGCAATATAAAAACAGCTTCTCTGTATTTCACATGAAATATAATCTTACTGGTTTGGTGGCAGCAGTGAGAGACTCCATCTCAGCGTGCGTCATCCAAATGTTACTTGTTGACTGTAACGGCAGCGCACAAATTATTAGTTTGTGTCTACCCCCCGTGCCGTGTTTTTTAACTGGGATTTGTACGCAGGCTTACAGAGCGAGTGCTTGCGGGTGCAGACGGACTGGTGAGGGAGACCATTTCCTGAATGGCTAGGCGAAGTTTGAGTCTGTGTAGAGGGTTGCTGATGCCAATCTCCCTCTGGATCTCTGTGTCTGACAGGTTTGCCATGATGGCGCCGCTCTTCACGTTGGCGCGACATGCTGCCACATACCACGCTGGCATCCCGACCCACAGCTGGGACAACAGAAAGCAGAAGCGGTGCACAACGAACAGTAACAGTAACACTCTTCAAATAAAGTATGACTTCGTGACAAAAACCTTGTGAGTGAAATACCAAAAAAAAAGACATCCTATTTCTGAAACAAGCATTTTTAGCTTCTCTCCCCAGCTACCTTCCGTTTAAGCTGGCTTCCTTCTGATTGGTTGCCCTTCACAGACAGGAGGTTTTAATAGCAGTAGAGTAGGGCTGCTTTACCAAGAGTGGAAAAAAAGACTTCTCCAAAGAGACTTCTACCTGTGCATTCACTGACCTCATTATTTAAAGCTTTGGCTTTAAATAATATTATCATCTACCATCATGTATACAATATATATTCCGGTAATGTAATATGTCGGTAATGACAACATACTAAACTTTACATAAACTGGTCCAAATCAGTCTGATGGTTTTATGTCCTGAGGCTCAGAAACGTACCTCAAGCCACGTAACAACAGTCGGGCCATCCCATGAGGCGAAAGGCAGACCCTGACGACATGCCTCCTCTAATAAGTCGTGCCTGGCAAGGAGAGTGGAAAACAGAAGATTAATTTCTTCATATCTCACCTTACCACTGTCTTCTTTTATAAATAGAAAATCAACATGAGAAGTTAAAAACTTTTCAGCCTTGCGGCACCGCATAGGCGTACATTTTTCTGTTTAAATTAATACTAAACTACGAAATGTATTGCTATATCACATTAGGATCAAAGATATCGCTACAACATGAGAAGCGTGTGGAAAGATGACTGATCTCACTTCTTTTTGCTGCGGCGATCTTTTTCCACTGTTCCAGTTCCAAGTTTAGCCAGACCTAATGGATCAGCTGAACCCAGGTCATCAGAGGGTGTGGAGGCTGTAAAGATCATAGGTTAAAAATAATAATTACTTCCTGTATTGGTTTCACTGTTGATGATTCTCTCACTGCAAACAGATAAATGTATGACTTGGACATGAGAGACGGCATTTTGAATGACTAGTGTCCAGGCTGTTCACACACCCAGTGAGGCAGATTCACGTCCAGGTGCACCAATCCGTCCCTTTTCCTTTTTGCCAAAGAGACGACCAATAGAGGATTTGATGCTTTTCTTTTTGCTGGCTTTGTGAAGGGAATCCTGGCTAGCTGTGGTGGCACCGTCAGCAGAAAGACTGGACAAACAGAGGGACGGAAAACTGAGTGCACTTCAGGGCTAAATTCAGCCAAATATACTGCATGTTAATATTATTCTGAGTACCTGCGAAATTCACGGTGATCATCAAGGCCTGCCCCTGGGTGAGTGTGTGTCATTCGGTCCAACCGTAGGGCTCGAGGAACAGGCGGAGGGGTGGAGTCAATCAGGGCGAGTGCTCTGCATTCTTCACCGTCTTTGTTGTTCTGTAAGGTGGACAAAGTTCAAAAGGTTTATATGGGGAAATTCAGTGTAACTTCACTCATTTGTTGGTATAAAACAGCAGTGAGACAGCACCTGCTTATCGCTCTCCCTGGCAGGTGAATGGGGCAGGCGGGGGGTGGAATGTCCAGAACTGGGTGGCGAGGGTGACGCCAATGTGGACGAGGTGATGGAGGGAGTCATGTAGCCCCTCCCGACACTGTCACGTCCACCCAGTGAAGAGGGTGGAAGAGTTGAGGCATCGAGGGCTACGCTGCTGACCCGACTCTCAATCTCTTCTGCCCTCAGCTCCGTGCTTTCTTTTTCTTCCTGAATCAGCCTTAAAGGAGAAGAGAGAAGAATTTTAACAGTAGGCTAAACAATCCTAGGATCTCACAACACTCTCATCTACACACTGTTGCACACAAAACCTACTTAATCTCTTTGTTAATGGCCTCCAGTTGCTCCTGTAGCATGATGGCCAAAGTCTGTACATCCGTCTGCCCACTGGGAGAGAGCAGCTCCGACCCAAACATAGTCTCCCGATCCTCTTCATCATCAGAGCAGCCTCCCTCCACGCCGCCCTCAAACCCAGGACCCAGCATAGTGCTGCTGTCCCACTCTCCATACTGGAAAATGAGAAAAACAATAGAACGGATAGAGACAATGGTGTCATTCAGAAAATAGCACCATATCACAGTATATGCAGTTGTGGTCAAATGTTTACAAAGGCTTATATATCTTGGTAATCTGGTGCTTTGAATGATTTATTTGAATTGTTCACGTTCCGGTGTGGAATGATTGTGCGGCATGCATCTTTAAAGTCTTTAAAAGCCAAGATTTGGGTGCACAACTTTGAACTGATTTAGGATTTTTTTCTACACAAAACTATACACATTCCCTACTGATATTTGCTTAAATGTCTCTTAGCAAATTGCACCTTGACCAGACACTTTTGGTTCCCATCGATAAGCTTTTGGCATATTTCTGACTGAATATGTGACTGCTCTTCTTGGCAGAGTTGGTAAAATTCATTTAAATTCCCCCTTCTTCATTATTCCATCCACTCCCAAATAAATTCAAACTTTTGCACCCAGCTCTTGTTTCTTTGTACAATCATACCACCCTGGAAAAAAGAACATTTTAAAGAAATCGTTCAGAGCACAAAGTTAAGCCTATGATGGCTGTATATAACTTTGCATATATGCACATCATCATTATCTCAGCCTGAGATCGACACCTTGTTACTATCATCTCTAGGAGTCCCCCAACGGCCACGGTGACGCCTGACCACGACCCCACTAGAGGAGCTGCCATAGCCAGCTGGGAGTGAGCCTCCACCCTGAGGGTACCGCAGCTCCGAGGCACTCCCTGGAAGAGATCTTCGAAAAAGGGTGGAGGGAAGTGAGCTCACGCTGCCCGCCCTATGATGAGATCCAGAATTCAAATGTTAAGCAGCAGCACTTGAAAACATTTCGTGGGTGAGTGTGCAAACACACAACACTGTCACACACAAAGATTCCCCCATAAATAAACAAGGAATTTAAAACTAAAAGCTATAAAATTATGAATAAAGCATTTGTTTGTGTATTTATCAGACAGCCCAACAGCCTCCAGGTACAATGTGAACAACTTTACAAAGCAGACGAGTGTAAACAAATGGTGTACTCAGCATAAGCGCTGTGTTCTTTGGGAGACTTTGAGTATTCATAAATGTAGGGCACGGTGCATAAATACTTTGCCGT
The DNA here is from genome assembly GCF_018398535.1 of Haplochromis burtoni. Lineage (NCBI taxonomy): Eukaryota > Metazoa > Chordata > Actinopteri > Cichliformes > Cichlidae > Haplochromis > Haplochromis burtoni. Next base: position 676,918 of record NW_024582553.1, on the reverse strand, counting down.
GAGGGTTCATGTCAGCTAACCTGGAATAGGACGAGCCTGGCCTTCCTCTCAGCTGATCCAGCTCCAGTTGGACTCGCTCCAGCTCAGCAATCAGCTGCTCCTAAAACAAAGAGGAGAAAACACTTTTAGCATGACGCCAAAGGTTTAAACATCTGTAATAGGTGTAGGGGAAAAAACCAATACAGCATCATATCGTGAAATTTTGCGTGGGAATATTGTATCAATACACCAAATATTAATATTTTATTAAACAAGTCCGAACACTCTGGAAACAATTAAAAAGGGCTTCGATTAAATAGTCTCAAATGAAAAATCACCCAACACTTAGCTTTGATGATTTATCTGCACTATCAGTAACAGACTACATGTAATTACCAAGTTGACCTCATTCATTCTTCTATGGCAGATTTTAGTGACGGTGTTGGTGTTGGCTCACAGCCTCTTTTGGCAGCATAATAACTTAATTGAGATAAGTTATTTAACTATAAAAAAAGGTTACTCATCGAAGTATTATTTATTGCAAACTGTAAAAAAGCGCAATAATATCGTATCGTGAGTGAAGTATTGTGATAATCTGTAACTACAAAAAATACAAAAGTGAATACCTTATTAGCAAGAAGATCATCTTGGATTTTCTTCATATTGACCAGTTCCTCAGAAAGAGCATTCTAGAAGCAAAGAAAACAAAAAGTATACATATGCATTTTCATGTGGTACAGTGGTTTATACACAATACTCTTCTTTTTCTACCTTCTCTTCTAGTGCTGCCATTCTTTCTTTGAGATGCAGCTGAAGTCTCTCATTGGACTCTGACAGAAGCTTGTCCACAGTGTCTGAGAGGCGTTTGTTGTGTTCGTCATTCATCTTCTCCCTCTGCCTGGCCTGGAATGAAGACACGAAGGAGAGGAGGAATAAAAGCAGAGATAAAATTTAAACTTTATTCAGAATTGAGAATTCACATCAGACTGTGTCTCAGCAGGAAAATATGATTAATGTCACCCTCTGCAGCTCTTGGTTCTTCTCCTCAAGTTGAGCTTCCATTTGCCGTAGTCGCTCCTCAAAGTTTCCATGACGTTCTTCAGCCTTTTGTGTAAGAACAGAAAGATATTTGCAGATGCTGATTAAAATATTTGAAATGAGATTCGAATAAAAGCTGGAATATTCTATTCAAAAGAGTTAGTGGTTGATATTGATTGCCCACCTTGTTGAGAGCAGCCACTCTTTGTGCAAGCTGGGCCTCAATCTCAGGTAATGTCTCTGCCCTCTGCAGGGTCTGCTGGAGCTTCTGTTTCGCCTCATCCAGACGCTCCTGTAGCTGCCTGTTCTTTTCTTCACTCTAGACAGTCAAGAAAACATTCATCAGACACAGAAACGTTCGTGACTTTTGTTACCAACACAGCTGGATACTGGCTTGTTTGAGCCAAACTTTACCTGTCTGTGCAGGGACTCCTTGCTCGCCAGCTCATTTTCCAGCTTGTCTTTGATATCATGTAGAGAAGTCGCCTCCCTCTGGGCGCTGAGGTACCTGCAACACAAAGCCGCCATCAAAGAGGAATGCTGCAGCGGTCCTAAATCGAAATACCGTGACATATATCAATGTTTGTGACTGTTTTAAGTTTGCTGGTGCTGAAACAGCACTAATCTGAAACAGGAACTTAGATAGTTTAATGGAGTATTAATTCTAAACAAATGTTAATATAACCCGGTACATCAAATCTAGGGGGTAATACATCCAACCTAATTACTGTTTCTGTCCAAATATTCACTGAATCATTAGTGAGAATATAATGCAAATGTCATTATGTAAAACTAGCTTAGATGCTATAAAGAGGCGTCACGATGCTTTTGCAACGCATTGCCTGCCAACAGGTGAAACATATGGTCCTTCTGCTATGTGCATCATAGTTTATGCATAAAATTCTGGTCTTCTGATCTTGAGCTTCTTTCAAGCTACAAATAGATGACAAATAGACAAGATAGCTACAAATAGAAGACTAAAAAAAGAAAAGAAAAGAAAAGAAAAGAAAAGAAAAGAAAAGAAAAAAAAAGAATACCTTCGTTCTAGTGTTGTAATCCTCTCCTCCATGTCCTCTCTTTGGCAAAGGGCCTGGTAATATTTCATGAAACAAAATGATATAAATATAAAACTTGCAATATACAAAACACATGAGTGCTTATCACGTAGAAAACTACTGGCCAGGTAAGAGATTTCTACTACGCTTCTTTGAATACGTGCACAGAGCACTCTATTGTTAGACTGCAGGAGTATATTAATATTTATTATGGCATTCATTTCAGCCCAGCATTTCTTTGATATCGGTTAATTTTACTCTCATCCCCCTTTGGAATAATAAATATTAATACATATGCCCATTGCGTTGTACTCTTGGAACCCTGGGTGCTGTGAGATCTCAGGGTCTTGGCCATGAAGAGACAGACTGGCCCAACAAACCTCTTTCACTTCCCTTTGGAGCTTCTGATTGGCCTCCTCTGACTTCGTCACCTCCCTCCTGGCGGCGGCAAGCTGTTCCTCTATTTCCCCGACCTAACGTGACAACACAAAGGGACCAGAGATGACACAGATTGAACCTACGTGAGCCAGTATTAACCGCCACGGCACTAAGTGTAAACAGACAAGACAGTGACTGATTACAAATGCCAGTTGGGTCCACACGAGACTCTGGGGGTGTAACGTGGTGACGCACAGAACACGCAAACGGTTTTAAGATGTTTTGAAGGTTAGAGCAAAGCATTACTCATTTTACTCTAAACATTTCTGATCTCTTATGTAAGATTTTGTGCTACGTACAGCTATTAAAATCAAATGGCGTCATATAGCCTACTATATGGGATGAATACGGTGTCTTAAAGCAACTGCAGTAGTGTAACCGGCCACAAGAGGGAAGAGGGTGACCAGGAGAAGTACTGTGATTAGTTATCCTCCTCCTTGGGATATGCTGTGTTGCTGGAATTGCTAGTGAGGAGCTGGCACTGATTTATTACGATAGCCAGGGTGGGTTATATAATAAACCAAACTTACAAACAAAGGGGAGACAGAAATGTAGCTGGGAATTCAAACAGTTTCACCTGCTTTCCTTCAGGCCGTTTGGGATGGGTCAGGCATGTTGTGGACGTGTGGACAATAGTAAATGATTTAATCAGGACTTTGCTAGAAGCTTTTATATTTTATTTTGGATTTTGACAGAGAATTTGTGGGCGTACCGTTTAAGACATGAAACCCAATGCAAACTCTAAAAGCCATTCTCACAAAGTTCGACACAGAGGATCACAAACACCAACCTGCCGGCACATGAGGGCCAGCCTCTCCCTCAGCTGGGAGAGTTCAGCTCTCTGCCGCTCTATCTCCCCTTCTCTCTGTCTGTCAAGCTCCCCATCTTCCAGTCCAGAGGAAGGACCATTGGGCAGTCGCTGGAATGGTGAGAATAAAGCAGGAAATGAGAGTGATGAAGAAAAAAAAGAGTTAGAATGGGTTGTTATTGCAGAAAAACGTAAATGAAACTGTAGGTGAGTTAAAAATCACACTGACACACCATGTTACCCAATATCTACTTTCTACTGACTGTCTGGACGCTAACACATACACAAAAACAACTGGAACCAACATGCATAAAACCCTCCCTTACATCTTTCCCGCCGTCCACCCCTTGCTGACGTCTTTTAATTTGGTCTCTTAAAGAGATTACCTGAAAAGAGAGATAAACAGACGATCCAAATAAATGTTCCCTTCACACTGAGCCGCTCGTTAACGTCAAATCACAATCCTGGCACGTTAGACTTTACCTCTTGAGAAGACGCTGCGAGTTGATCTTCTAGCATGGACACCCTCTCAAGGGCCACACGGAGCCTTTCTCGAACCTGCGGGGTGAAACAATACGAAATGGCATGCAGTAAGTCAACTTGACACCGGGGAATTAATATCAAGATTGTGATTACATTTTTATCACTACCGAATAAGCAAATAAGAGTTCATGAGAGGTCAAAACACACGCATCAGAGATGAAGCTCACCACGGAAGCTACACTGGGAATTTCTGCACACCACACTGCATTTTAATTGAACCCAACTCAGCACTGGGTGTGAGCAATCCTCATGAGACAATCACTAAGGCTGACAGGACTTGATTTATTCACGTCTATCACACTAAATGATGCTCTAGTGCTAACTCGGGAGAAGAGCAGTTCATTATAAGTGGACCTTTATATGATCATCACAGCAAACAACGTCAAAGTAAATTTTCGTTGTCATAAAGCAATAATATTTGATTTTATACGGAAACATGTGAGCTAAACCTGCAGCCTGAATACTACTTTGAGCAGCCAAGTTGTATATATCCTGCCTCTCTGTTCTCACATTATACACCAAACACACCCTCACACTTTGGTGGTCTATTTAATCTGGAAAGTCTCCCATCTTTCCCTCTGACATCTTCGTGCTGCTAGTGGGCTGTATTGCCACCTGCCGATTCTGTCCTTTCACCTCCCTTTTTACCTCAAGCATGTTTCTAGTGACTTATGACTTTGAGTTTAATAATCTTTTGGCTCAATTTTTGGTCTGAGCGAGTGAAATCTCTTGCTCTCAGCCTTTCAAACACACCTTTTCATCCAGGGCCTTGTGGTGCTCAAACAGGGATTTCAGGGCCTTGAGGACTTCCACCTCACTGGAGACCCCTGCAGGGGACTGGGCTTGTCTCTTCACCACCGTCATCCTCAAACTGCGCTCATGGCGTGACACAAGACACTCCAGGTGTTCCAGCAACAACTGAACGATTGAGTGGGTTAATTGGGAGAAGGATGGAGAGAGAGAGAGGTAAGAAAGGCAATTTGAAGGAAAAAGCTCATACAAAATGAACAGGAATTAGAGACAGGAGCAGAGATTACAGGGTAACTGCCGGGATCATGAAAAAAGAGAGTAGGCTCAGGGGCGGCACAGAGCAGTGAGGGTTTAAAGAGTGACGAGAAACGTTCAGCACAGCAAAAAAAGACATAATGAAAGCAGATATGGACAATGAAAAGGGGCCATGAAGAGAAAAGAGAGCGTGGATTAGGAAAAAAAAGAAGATCAAGAGAAGGAAAAACAAACAGAAGCAAATGAAACAGTGTGACACCCACACAACCACAATGGGTGAGGAAGATAACACAGAGCCTGTTACAGTGCTAATAAGCAAAATGGCTGCTAAACATCTTACACGTGTGTTGTTTCTTTCTGCCTTCAGCTCAGCGATCTCCTCCTCCCTCTCTAGAAGCTGCTCCCGGCAAACGTTCAGCTCTTTAGTCAACACAGCAAACTCCTGTGGAACACACAAGCTGCGTTCAGAGGCAAGAAAACAAACTACACAAACGTATGGCTTTAATAGATTAAGTGGTCTCGGCACAGGCAGTTCAGCTGCAGTGAGTTTTGATCTAGGCGAGACACGAGCATGCACACACACAGCAAATGCACACATAGTGCTAAAAATATACAGAACCAAAGGCTTACAGTTACACACTCTGTGAAACACCTGAGACCAGCAATGTAGGAGGACAAACATGATGTAAACCTACATAATAATCATGTAAATCAATGACACACTTTCCACCACCGCTCTCATCGTGCTCATCCTCCTCTGTGAACTCGCGTTCATGCATGGATTACATCACGCTGTTACACAATGACTCGGCTCTGGAATGCACAGGAGAGACCCCCCAAAACACAGCATCGATATGTCATTTACAGCACCACTGGGAATGCGCTCGCAACTCCTTCATGGTGCTGAAAGTGAGCCCGAAAAGGAGAGGTAGTACTACACGATTTCTGCACAGTGAGAAAAACTCATAGGATCGACGGTAAAAGATTTTTTTATTTCCATAAAACGCATCTAAGGCCTTAGAAGCTGCTTTTAAGAGTGACAGTGTGCAGATGTTTAGGGTTAGGATTCAAAAACACTTAAAGGTAGGCATATGAAACTGGTTTGTGTTTACAAGGGGGGAAAGAGAAAGAGCCAAAGAGAAATCTATACAGATGGTGACACAGCGTGTTTATTGGCTCTTGGCCTTATGGGATTGTTTCTTGTTTGGATAGGGGTCAGCTTCGCAGTTGGCTCTCCTTGTCCCCTTGTCGTTTCATTTCTATTTCATCTCACTCTATCTTTACAGGCTACGGCCTCCATTTGTTTGAATAAATTTGAATTCCTGGTCTACAGTGCACGTGGCCCTATGTCGCGGAGAAATTACACATTGTCTTATAATTCATGCTGCACTCACATGAACACATGTACATTCGAATTCCATCCAACAATATGGCTCTTACATTAATACTTAACCTTGTTTCCGAGGTGTTCAAGGCCATAACTGCTTATTATTATAACCAGTAAATTAATTTATGGAAAAACTGATATGCTGAGAAAACAAAGACACACATTCCAACATCCATATAGTGGACATGCAGGAGGATGTATATGATATTAAACTAGGTTTATTATGGAAATTTAAGGGGAAAATGTGTGGTATTTTTGTTCAAAATAAGCAAACTATAATAAGCTATCAAAATAGTTGGAGAGTATATGTAGATTGTATGATGTTCTAGACGAGTGTTAGAGCCTAATACTAAGGAGAAATGTAAAACTGCCTGCTATAAATAAGTATTGTGTTAAACTGCGTGGTCAGTATATGGTGTTGTATACATACATTAATCACTTTCTTTAGTTTGGGTTGCTGCGGCACCTTTTTGTTATCCACACACACTCTTTGACTTCCTACTCACTCTGGACTACTTTTGGACACCAAACTGAACCGTGAGTAACTCAGTGGATTAACTTAACATCAGTAACCCTAAATGTTTGGAAGAAAGCCATTACAACAGTCAAGTCAGAAATGGACTTTATCAAAAAGGCATAAAAAGGAATCTGACTGAATTAAAAAAATATTATTATTATTATTATTATTTGTCCTGACACACCTTGTATATTAGTGGCTAGAGGGGTCACGTGTACATTAAATTCTACATACTATAATTACAATACATTCAGCTTTAGATGAGGAGAAAGGAGAGATTGTTTTTTTTAATAATGGTAGGATAAAACTTGTAAATTCCAGTTAATATCAATAAGCAATTTTATCAGGCAAGCTCAGAGAATTCCAATAAATTACATTTTTATTGAAGTTCAGATAAGGCCCAAGCACATATTATCTTCCATTCTCATTAATCACCCACTAACGATATGATTAACAAACATAATAAAACCTGGTTACACAACGAAGGGGAAATTTGCAGATGCAACTTGGACTTGACAGCCAGACGAGCCTCAACCTACAGCATTTACTAGAAACAGAATTAGTGAAGACTCTAAGCATGCAGTGGGGGAAGTGTCTAATGTCCTGTTCTAGCTGGAGCTGAGTGTCTCTCTCTCTCCACGAGGCATCACTGCAAAGGCTTACTGTCTCATGAGCTCGCTTCATGATGACACACTCATAAATGCAGACTCATATGTAACTCAGCTCTGATAACGCAGAGAATAAGAAAAAGTTACCTTACAGGCAGAAATGTTCCATAAAACACTTGCATCAGGAAAACACACCCAAACGTTGTAACCCACGTACACAAGCACAGTGTAAATATATACGTGTACAGATTTACCTGTGGCAGAGCAATTGATAGCTGCCTCTGAAGCGACTCCTTTTCATGGCCAAGCTCACGGAGGCGGAGCTGAGCTGTACCCAGGCTCTCCTGCGTCTCCCTCAGGTTCTCCAGCAGCCTTTCCCTTTCTGTCAGCATGTTGACCATTAGAGACTCCAAGTTCCCTGTGCTGCCTCCTTCATCTCCTCCACCTCTGGGCTCCCTGCCACTGAATCCTCCTCCACCCATTGCTCCTCCTGGGCCTCCGATTCCCGCGCTGGCGGGTGAGGTGGGGCCTCCACCGGTGCCACTTCGCCCATCTTCGGATATGGTGGGCATCACCTCGCACATCATCATGAGACCGTGTCGTGTGTGTCAAGTAATAAAAGAGAACTAAATGGGGGATTGTACGTGCAAAACGCCTGTTGTCGTGCCTTGGGTTTTGTTAAGCTTCAGCCAAAAGTTTGATGTACAAAATATAAATCTTTACATTTTTTTTTCCAAAAATATTATTCTTTTAGTTTATGTCTACTCCTACATCTTCCTGTGTTTATTGCCTTTTTTAAACTGTTTTCTCCTGCACTTACTTTTGTATGTCTTTGCTCACTAGACTTGCATCACTCAGTCCCAACCTGCATGGCAAATGATTAGAAGGCTTATGTGTTCCCCTGTTATATAAGAGGGACTGCAGGAAAGTCGTTCTGTGGGTGGCTGTAGGATTGGCTGAGGGTGAAGAAGGGAAGGGGTAATGGGAAAGGAAGGGACAAAGGAGGACCAATGCACCTAAATTGTGTCCACAAGGCAGGGCTCCTCAAAGCGTCGTTGGTAAGAGCTGAAAAATCAAAGCACACATTGTATTAGATCTCACACAATAAATTCCACTGTGAGTATAACAACTGTGAAAGTACTGTACAAGCATGAGCTGGTAGTTTGCGACAACAAGACTAATGAAAATGTGAGGAACGGTGACAATGATGCCAACTGCTGATTTGTAATTAGCATTTCTGACAAAATGACAAACAGGTTGACCTAATATGTAATAATGCAGCTCCAATGAAATGAACAGAATCTGAATACAATTCACACTGATTCATGGACCATGAGAAATGAGTGAAAATTTAAACTAATGCTGTTCAACTCAGTTATAGTCCACAAAACATAGACTCTGACTTTAAAAGGTAATTGAAACAATAATTCAATACTTTGGAAAACACCAAGAGTTCTAATTACAGCAACAGTCATCTCAAGGTGCTTTATATTGTATGGTGAAGACGTAATACAGAGCAATCAGAAGAAGCCCTATGAGGAAGTGCTTGGCGACAGTGGTAAGGAAAAACTCCCTTTGAACAGGAAGAAACCTCCATTATACAATGCGTGACAGTCATCTGTCACGACAAGTTCGGGGTTATAACGCACTATAATATGAAAAGACTGATGTCACTTTCATATCTATTTGTGAAATACAGTGTAAAGTACCAGCTAGAAATTAGCTAGCTAAGTCATGAACTAGGTTATGGTGTAAAAACAAAAACACCCAAGGAGGGTGGAAATTCAGAGAGTTGCATATGTTTTTTTCTCTGAGTTCCTTTCTGAAGACTCAAAAATATAGGGAGGGATATATTTAAATCTGATTTGCTAACATCTGCAAAACTCAGTTTACTGTTACTTGTGCTAATACTCCACCCCAACAAAAGCATCTTATTTTTTGTGCTTGACATTGAAAATTACTGACTGTGCCTGTGTTTAGAAAACGCACACCTTTTTGCACATCAACTGAAAAACTAGATACACCTATGAGCCCTATTTGGGGATTGTGCTAGCACACTGTTTTGTCCCATTTAGTAAATCTGCCCCAAAGACTGAAATAGTTGCCTCTGGCTTGATTCAACGTTTCCAAAATCTACCACAGTGAATCACGTTGAGCTGTGGATACATGGGTTTTTACCTTCAGGTGGAACAGTGTTAGCTTTTATGCTAAAATGCTGCATTAGCATTATGATGCACTAGCGTTATATTTTTACGGACAGATAAGAGAGTGGCATCAGTCTACTTTTCAAACTTTAGCTACAAAAGCAAACAAGAGTGTTTGCTTTTTGTGATATAAGCACAACTCATAACTATCTAATATTTCTTATTCTGATTTGGGCCACTTCCATTCACGTGATTTTTTTGCAGTGTGATCTCAGTCTAACCCTAACCCTCTTCTTGTTTTATGGTGAGCTTAACTTTTTAGTGAGAAATCTAAGAGTCATTTAGCTCTGCTAAGCATGCAGTTGAGCTTTGGACCAGTTTATACTGGAATCTGATCTTGGCCACAAGAAAAAGAAATGAACAAAACATTCAAATATGTTAGTGAAGTTAAAGCATTAAGGCAATCTTGAAATTTAGGAAAAATCAAAACAAGTTTTAATTTTTTTTTACATTTCAAAGCTTTTTTTGAGAACTTGAAAATAGAAAGCAGCTGAATTTCTTTTGGTTCAACTGCCTTCTTTTTTCATGACCTGGATGGACTGAGAATGTAAGGCTTTTCTAAAACAAGGCAGCTAAGTATGAAGAAGTGAGCTCACTGCACTGGTTTTCTTTTAATCAGCTGCATATCTTAAATTACCCTTTTTTTAAATTACCAAATGAGGCCTGTGTCTGATCCTGCAAACAGTGGGCCAAAATCATACAGTTCCAAGCAATCAGCATTATTATTTTGTCTCGAGTCTGCTTTCTACAAATATTTTTTACTGTCTTTTCTGGAGGGCTCGCACTTTATACTTTCGAGTGGTTTGGACTCATGTGGTGAACTACACATAATTCTTTTTTATCAGTGAGACTGAAAAAAAACAAAACAGGAAGTGCAATGAAGAATTTCAGAGTTCAGCAAAAATAATCTTTTTTGTAATTCAACCATATTTAGGCCACAGGGCTCAGCAGTGATAATAACTCAGTTAGTGGTCTCTTCGGTGATAAAGGGGACAGCATAATAAATTAAAATGGGGGATTGATAAAAATCTATCAATCTATAAAAACCTTTGGTGTTTAGCATTAAATACCCCCACTATGTATTTAGGACAGCCCTAAATTTGAATTTAAAAAATCAAAAATAAAAGGTATATAGTTGCTGGAAAAATGAATCAGCTGGTGTTCATCCACAATGTGAATCAGCTGGTGAAAAAAGACTGGTGTTAATAAAATTCAGCTCCTAAAACATTTTTAGGTTATGTAATTGTACATTTTAATAATTGTGCAATGTTACTTAAATTCGGAGTATTCAGAGGATCTCCATATAATCCTAATACCGGATAAGTACTCAAACAGCTTTAAACACTATGTGAACAAAATTACTGGTCCACTTACACCTACAGGAGCTATTTAGCCATGGAAACCAACACTGTGAAGCTCCAAGCAAGCAGCTTGTTTTTGCTGATGTTTATGGCTTTAAACTCTGCTGTTACTGATTCAGCCGCATGCTGACGACTTTTACACACTTTGCACCTCAAAACTCACCGACCCCACTCTGTAGTTTTATGTGGTCTGTCATTTTGTGGCTGACTTGTTAATTCACTGACCTCTTTAAACAACCTATTCTTGATTGACAACCCAATTTTGTAAAGGGAGATTACATGTCAAATGCTTTATTTAATTCACCTGTGGAAATGGGACTGGAAATTGCTGGAACTATTTGTATTCAAAACGTTTCAGCCTAAAGAATTTGGGTATTTATGATGTGATATCATGAAACAACAACTTAGAAACAACACTGACAACCAAAACTGATTAAAATGATATAAAACCTCACAGTAAAAGCCTTTTGGCGGTATTACAGTATGTTAAGAAGGGCGTCTTAAATATGCTCAGATGCCATATTGTGCACTTAAAGCACTTTATACACATCAATCTTAAAGGCAGTGTAAATGAGTGTATTAAGGGGCAGCACTGTATGTATTTACAGAATATTGGAGGTTGAATGAGGCGGTGGGGACTGAGGCAACATGGTCCAGATTTTCCTGTAAAATCAGTGCTTATCGTTGTTATATGGGCATCCAGGAACCACAAATGGGGTAGCTGTTGGTTGGTAATTTAAGGTCTGTTACAGCTCTGAATTAGCTTCTCATGCTGGTGAGCTGGCTAGAGCACTTGGCAATATTGCTGTGTGTCCCACTAAAAAACAGCTTACTTCCTTTCCTGCTCCGCTGGTGGATAATTAAGACGCAAGACTGACCTGGCATCGCCTGCATATCCTTAAAATACAGTTCAAAATAAAAATCTGATTCAGGAACAGCTTTGAACTTCTTTGACAGATTAATAACTGCAGTCTGATGACCACATACACAAAAACAAACCATATCAAGACCGCAGTGTGCGTTCCATATTAAGAAAGGGTGAGATTTTAGGTAAGGCCTTTCAACACAGACACAGGAAATAATAAGGTGATAATCTGCTTCATAGTGGGAGAACTTCTTTAGGTGTGTAATTCTCTGATATAAAAAATGTCACTGAATATCTAATAGCCTCTGGGGTTACAAAATGATGCTAACGCCAATCATTCGCAACCACATGTTAAAATTCAAAACTTTACAGCATAAATTAACATCCTTAAACTTTGCTGTAAAAATACATTTAATTTCCAGCTAGTTCCCCTTTTTGTGGTAACTAACGCTGCTCACTTTCACCATCACACACCATAATTTGGATCTAATCTATTTTAGCTACAAAACTTGCCATCTCTCTCTCTCTCTCTGACACATCAGTAACACTGCTGCCCTGCATGGGTGACTGCTGGTTCACCCCCTCCACCACCTCAGCATCCACCTATAGACTACAGGGAGAGAGATTTACTTATCACTCCGATTTCTATGTGCACCATATTTATGCAAAGGAATGAGTTCATAGCCAAGATGCCAAACTAGGCTCTCCTGCTTTAATAAACAAATTAGACCCTGAATTATATATTTTTAAAACTAAGACCAATATCTGATTACTTAAAAATCTAATTTGTATGGCGGTATTTTTTTTCTTTCATTTGCAAAAAGCATAAACTTAGCATTTTTATGTGTCATTATTAGTTATTTATGAGTCTGTTTTACTGCTACAACAACTCGTGGATTACTCGTTCACCCACTGCTTGATCCTGCATGGGTCAGCTGGTTTTTCTGTGGTTCCAAACATGTGTCTGAGGTGGACAAACTATGTGCCATCAACACCTATAATATGGCTGAAAAGTGTTTCTCCTCTTTACTTTTTAAATTTAGATTTATGAGTCGTTATAAAGATAAAGATACATCAGCAATAGGTTATATACTGGGAGCAGCAGAGCCGGTAAATCAGCTGGGTTCTAAAATCAGTCAGTTCAAACATGAGTTGTCTGACTGAACAGTATGAGGAGAAAGAAAATTGCATTAGGTCTTAATTATTAAGGGCTTATTTAGGGCATGACCCCTATGACTGACAGCTTATCACTGCATATTAGGATTTTACAATCCAGTGGTTGACACGACGGTGGCTGTTATTTACAGCCTATCCTTAGCACTAAGACAGCTGATGATGAGGCTCAGTATGGATCAGAGATAAAGTATGTCTGTTAATAAAGCCATTAATGTTTATACTTATTTCCTTGGATTAGGTGTTTTTAAAAAAAATCGTTGATATCATTGTTGTTGTGAAATTTAATAATGCACCATTTTGTTTGGATTAGAAAGTATTCATCTTTTTTACATTAAAAAGGACCAAATATATTTGTCAAAATGTACTATATGAACTGAAAACCCTTTGGTGATGGTGCCTCTGGCTTGGGTGTATGAATCAGGTCCATTACATAGCTTAGTGAAAATATGCTGTTCATGAAATTGCACCAAGACCCTCAAATGTTTGCTCAGACTTTTCCCCGAGTAGTTCCTTCAAACCAGCAATGTAACATAAACAACAGCTTCTGGCAGTTACTCTGTGTTCCAAACTACCCAAAACATACACTGAGGCGCACAGAAAGGCCACTGCTAAGGACTGAATTAAACTTTCATCCACGCTGGCTGGTATAACCCATCCTAACAAGCACCTTTGCATTAGTTCAGAAAGGGCTAAAGTAAATACTTCAGCCATACTAGTCAATGCATAGGTCACATTAACATTTCTCTGAATTCCTACAGTGTCATATGATGAGTCTGTTGTGGAAAAACGGCAATAAAAGCTGGAGTCCTGATTCAGTGCAGGCATAACATAACTGTGCAGCCTGCAGTTTTGACTGAAGCGTCAGCTGTGAGGTCACTGGGCTTCAGGATCTGTGTCTTTATGAGCATGTGCAGAAGAGACAAAACAAGAGAGACTGCTGTAGGATAGTTATCATGCCACAAGCTTTAGCAGCATAGTAGCATTACCTAGACCTTTTCTCTTTTCTCCTTATTGCTGTAGAAATATGAAAAGCAGATAGAAAACAATGAGCTGGTCGCAACATTTCCCTAAAATGTATCCGCTTCATTGGTGTAAAGGGTGAGCTCAGGCACAGTGTCACTACTGAAGTCTCAGCTGAAGTCTTACCACACTGAAACGAATGTACTTGCGAGGATGTGATTGCCCACACCAGCATCATCATCATCATCATCATCATCACAAGTGATAAACAGTCACACTGAATTCTGATGGGTTCCCTTCTCTGGCTTGGACAGACTGGCTTTACAGTATGTGATTACTAGATGACCAGTTAGGACAAGGCCCCTAATTAGGCGGGGTATCGTGTTACTAAATATTCCCTGTCTCCACAAAAAGAAAAAAGAAAAAATGGGCAAAGAAAAACTGTGTGCTCTGAGTGTGTGTTTGTGGGAGGGAGGGAGGAAGAGAGAGAGGGGGCGATAGAGCTGCAAAAACAGCTCTCTTCCACCAGACACTGGGGCGGGGAGAGGGGTTTGCAGGCTCCCACAGCCGCCAACAATGAGAAACTGAAGAATGAGGGGCTCTGCAGCCGGTTTTACATCCTCTTAAATGTTAAATCACATTCACGGCCAAGAATGCATGCATGCCCAGTGAATTATTTGCATTTCCATTAAAAGCAGAGCATAGCCACTAATAATGGACGCCTACCCCACTCTTCCCCTTTTAACGGTACCCCTGGGCAAGAGACGCATCACTGGAATCGATAAATGATTGTCGGCAGCTTGGGTGGAGGAATGGAAACACCGGGATCCGAACCAGCATGCTTTCATTTGCAGTGGCATTCACACTGCACACCAGGCTAAAGGGGGAAACTGACAGGTCGACCAAGCTGTAGCCAGCCTGCACCTCCATTTCTGAATGTATGCAGGAAAGACCATCTGATGATGGGCGCACGAACGCACACGCGCACATCTACATTCTTATAGTAAAAAAAAGGGCAGTTGTGTATTGCAGCTCTCAGATCTGTCACTTCGGCTGTTAAAATGGCCATCAAAGCAGATTGGGAGGAAGATAAATCCATGCCTGCTCCACAGAGATCCTGGTCGACTAAAACTGTGGACTATGTCCCCCTACCAAATAAATAAATAAATACTCAATGCACATTTTCAGACCAATTTTTTTCTCAACCATTATGGAGTTATAAAGCCATAAGGCAGTGAGAGGAGCTGGGTGGTTTGACTACAAAGCTCCCAACGGCAAAGAGCTTAGTTGCAGCCATGATTAATTACAAGCAAAACATAGCAGGCCAATATACAGTGGCATCTTATCATCTTATGAGGACCCCATCTCGCTCTCTCTCCCTCGCAAGTAGCTATCGCCTCACCTAACTGTATGCAAACGGGAGCGAGCAAGCGCGCCCTAAATAAATCTTGGCGTGTGCTGCCAACACACCTGTCAATGCCCGACAGCGACATACCGCGTTGCATAGTCTATCTAATAACTGCCCGTGCTTTTAGCAAATACAACCATGCCCCCCACCCCCAACCAGCACACACGCAAACAAACGCACACTCACACACAAACACATGTAAAGCACCCCCTTTCGATCCGTGACAACACAATGCAAGGCATCCTACTTGTTATCACACGCTTGCACGCGCTCACTGCATCCACCGATATATTAGTACATGCATGCCTTTTTCTCCCCTCTCCTCTTCTGCGTCTTTCGACGAACACTGTTATCCCTCTCAGTTGAAATTGGGTTGCGATGGGGCGGTGTGAAGTTCCATCCTTACCACAGTCATCAGGGGGGAGCCTGTAGTGTCCATGTTTGATGTTAAATATTCCTTAGATCCATCCCCCGCGGATCCCGCCTCGGCGTGCGTGCCCTCACCCAGAGCCGAAATAAAGCTTAGTGTATGTTTTATTATTATTATTATTATTTCCTTTCCCCCGTCTCTCCCTGCCCACATGTAGCTAAGCGGCGAGGAAGGGGACGCGGAGAGAGACGATACGCCACCTTACCACAGACCCCCCTTCTGTCGGATTGGAAGGTAATGGGTCTTAAAGAAACATTCTCTCAGCATTCTCCGCATCTCTCTGATTTACGCGCGCGCCGCGCACTCACGCGCACTCCCGGGCCGGCCACACACCTGATTAATTATACAGTGTGTATGTATATCAGAGAAGAGCAAATAACCAGCTGACATTTTTCTTGACACTAGCGAATTCTGCCCGTGTTTCTGGGCTGCAGTCTGCCCACAGAGTCACCAGTTAAATAGAAGGCAGTTATATATATGCATATAAATGATTCTGCAAAAGCAAGCTGTGGGATGTCCAACTTCAGCTCATTAGAAAAAGTCACGTGAATGTTTAACATATATCTCAAAACTATGTGTTGCTAACTGTTAAATATGTCTGCATATGCTGTGATTGTTACGGAAGAAGCCTCTAAAAGTCACAATTATGTCTATATTATGCACCACCTTTTTTCACTTTATGCTGCAAACACACAATAAATACTGTAGCCTATATCAGAACTTACTGGTTCCTCCTTTAAATGTATTCAGGACTGCATTTAACAGCCTGTAATGGTGTCTGGAATGCATGCCAATGATATTTAATGACTGCAGGAATATGTTTAAAGTGAATAGCCCTGTTAGAAACAAGCTATATTTACGATTACTGTTCCTAATTTACCATTTACACCAAATTAATTCACCAGCCCATACATAGTGTGTATGCTCACTGTTATTAGTATGCGTGCTGATATTGATATCACATTTGTAAACAGATCAGTGGGTCTCTCTCTCAGTGTATGTCTGCATGTGTGTGTATATGTGTGTGGCTCAGTAAACATAAGGTGGTGCTGTCTTTAAGAGAGAGAGCCTGGGAAGTGGTGATGTAATGTGTTCTCAGACAATGATGTCATCGACTGAGACATGGCAAGGATTTAAAGTGACAAAGGCTTTTTCAGCAACCCCGTGTAATTCTGCATCAGGTCTCCTCAGAGAAAAGCACCTAAACACCGCGGGGACCTTCAGTGGGTGGGAAAAAAAGGGCTGAAATGAGAGCAAAACATAAATGTGATTCTGGCACATACAAAGCTCGAGTCTGGGTCTCGACGTGGCACACAGCATTTTTATTAATCAGGATATCTGAGATACAAAAAACAACAACACATTTTGCAGCAGGAACAATAAAAGGGTTACCAATCATGAGCAGCCATTAGCTATGACTCCTGCGCTATGTTGAATGCATATTTTGAGAGGAATGATCATGTTAGCCTCAAACACAGAGCGTGTATCGACAGCGGCTATAGAGAAGGTATTTGGTTTTTTCCACTGCATGAACAATACTTTATTTCCATACAGTACATAGTTTTTGTTATGATGAAATATTAAGACTTTCCATTGCATTTGCATAAATGTTCAACAGTAGATAGTGGAAATGTTTAAACTTACCAAATATTAAAGGTGTTTCTGATACTATATGTTCCCATTATACAATTTGTAATTTAAAATTAGGTCCAGACTCCTTCAGTCAGTTGAATTCTTCTAACATTTTTCACTGCAGTCACTCTAAACTGTGTTCTTGTCCTTCTTGAGTTTGTTCACTTAAGCTCCTTAAGCCGTCTCTGTGCTTTCTTTTATAAACTTGTCCTTAATACTGTTACTCTCGCCTTTCCGAAAGAAGCACTCCGAATCACACGTCCGGCTTCATGCACAGAGCTGGATAGAGCAGCAGAGCTTTTGTTGCCTTGTTCTGGGACATTCTCATTTTTCTCGTCGCATAAACTAGCAGACTTTTTCAGTTCTTCCGATCTCACTCGCCCAAACTTCCTGTCCCCTGACTCTTTCGCTCTACTACGTTCCTCTCTTGTCTGACTTGCACTTCCATCCAGTGTCTGTTTGGGATCAGTGTCCCCAATGCAAACTCTGCCAGTAGTTTCTTTAACTTTCAGCTGGCTTTCTGACCTTGAGTTGTGCTCACATTCATCTGCAGCGCTCTTTTCAAAAACAGAAGCATCTTTTGTTGCTTTTTCCTGAAGGTCCACTGTTGAATCTCGAGGTTTGGAAGCAGCTGTCCCACTACTTTCATTACCATTTAATGACACAGGCTGAGTGACATCCTTATTCTCTTGGTCAGATGAAGGGCCAACATTACTGGCAGCATCGGCTGGCACAGACTCAGTGATCAACAGTGGGTCTTTATCTTCTGGCCCAGATGATGTTTGAGCACATGAATTCCCATCGTTCTTTGTTATGTCTGAATCTGAAATACTGATGTCACATGCAATCTTATAGAAGAGTGAATGGTTCTCTTTCATCTTCTCTAAGCTCTCGCTCACTGCTGATAACATTTCATTTGAATCAGTAATGCCATCAGATGAAGCTGCCTGGTTGTCTGCTGCCTCCTCATTACACAGTGTTTCTGTGGCAGGGATCTGTAGAGGTATGAATCCTTTCCACTGGTTTGTGGAAAGGAACCATTTGGCTCTCAGATCAGAGGCCTTAGAATCACTTTCATTATCATCACCATCAGGATTGTCTTCAACCTTTTTCTGTTCATCATCTTTGAGACCTATGAATCTCTTCCCTCCATCTTTCGGATAAACAGTCATGGATGATATATGATAGGGTGAAGCTGGACGTTTGATCTTACTTTTGGCAACCCCCGGTCTCCCGCTGTGCTGTGTTCTGTTCTCTAACTTGGCCTGATTATTAAGTTGCTGGTGTTCTTCCTCTTTATCCTCAGATATTGCACTTGAAAGCTGAAGCTCTCCAGAACTTCTTAAGTTATCCCCACAGCTTCCATGGCCATCATGGCCTGAAAACACAGATGATTTAATCTGTCAGGTGCAATAGTTAGCAGTTAGCACTTCTACTAATATAGAAACCATCATAAAAGTTTGACGTAGCCACCATGGTGCCACCCACTGGCTAGTGGACTACTGTTAAAAGCTGTAAGTTCAGCTGCTGTATCATCATTATAATGTTGGCCCAGGACCAACATTGCAACTAACCAATCACATTGTTGTAATATCATAGTTTTGGAATAAGAAAAAAATGTTTATGTAAAACAAATAGTAGACATTACAAGTGTTTCCTTAATTAATTTGTGCAATATAACAGACATAGAATCAAGTTAGGCTTGCTGTTAAGCAACTTTAGCTTACTTGTGTTGGTTTGCTAGTGATAGTTTTTAATAGCATTAGCTAACTTCTTAGCTAATGTGAACAGACTGCTTAGACAATGAGATTGTTCAGCTGCAATGTTCATCCTGGACCGACATTGTTATGATGTAGGAACAAGACCAACATGGGGATATCAGATTATCCACGGTCTTATACAATAGCAACAAGGTAGCCAAGGGCCTTACTAATGTTTTTCTTCTTTCCTCTGAATGTCACAACAATTTACAAAATTAACATCTTTTTGTTTAAAACTGCCATAAAGCTGGCAATCAAAAACATAAACTTATTAGGAAAATGCTGATTGAAGTCATAAAATGAGTGAAATTGAGTTCAATAGAATCTATTTTTGAATCCATAAGTGTTGCCCCCTGCTGGATATAAAAAATAATGCTTCCAGTCAATTTCAGACTCCTAGTCCATGTCTGTCTTTTATATACATTCAGTGATCTTTAATTGTTAATAATGCCAAGTGTCCTAAGTGACAAGTTAATTATTAACTCAACTACTATATAATGTTAGTAAATCTATATAAATCAATACTGTATTGCTAAATTAGTAAGTACCTTCTTTCAATCTTTGTTTTCTCGCTGCATCAGAGGGAACATGGTGAACTTCCTTCTCCTTTCCCATAACCGAGAGCTGACCGTGTGTAGTGGCACTCTCTCTGACTGCGCTGATAGACAGACAACAGCCAATTTGCTGAGACTTTCATCAATATAAAGAACATTTACACTGTGTAAAAAAGAAAACAGCCCCCCCCCCACACACACACCTTCTTATGACTCTCTCTCGTATTCGTTCCACTCGCCGGAGCTTGGCCTCTCGCTGTTCATGGGTCAGACAGAGGTCATAGTCCATGTTTGAGGTCAGAAGGGCAGTAGACTGCTCCACTTTCTGTTGAGATGGATTTATATTAAAATGCACATATAACAATAACTTTAACTAAAAGAATAATTGTAAGAGCGCCATTTATAATTTTCTATGCAGTATTGATAAATACTGCTGAATGACACAACTGATGCAATGATATTAACATATCTGTCACATCAGGCCTTCTATAACAACTCAAATACAGCTTTAACATTTTATTAGGCTTTGAGTCACTTATAAAAGTGATACTGAATTAACTGTAGTTCAGAATTACTGTACAGACACTGATACAAGGCCTCTTGCTTCATCTAGAATCTCCAGCTGTTTGTTTAAACAAGCTTTATATCCGCATTAAACTTTAACGCAATGTTCACATATTAAGTTCAAGAAAGTAAAATAAAAAGTAAAAAATAAAGCATATTTACAAAAAACAAAAGGAAAAATGGTTTATGTGCAATTGTCATACATCCCGACAGAGGAGATAAATCTACTGTCAACAGCACATTAGAGCTCATTCAGACTGAGTCAAATTAATCTGCAATCTGATATGAAATAAAATGTGATGGATTTATCGTATTGTATCCTTTTAGTTTATTAATCATATGAATCTTAATGTTGTCTTCTTCTTACCCTTATATTTGAGCTTGCTCTTCCATTTTCTAAACCGGCGTCATCTCGAATTTGATTGCTTGACGTCTCTAAACTCTCAGTTCTGCTCACTTCTGAACGTAACTCTTTCGTGGAGGTCCTGGATGCTCCTTGATGCTGATCTTTGTATGTCTTCTTAATGGGCTGATCCTGGTCCATCTCTGCTGAGGACCAGTTTTGATCAGGATTCTCCAACAAGGGCCTCCTGGGTGGTTTGCTTAACAGTTTTTTACCCTGTTCAGCCAGATTTAGCTGTTTCTCAGATGGGATCTGCTCAGCCAGTGGAGTATCAAGCTCAGCAGGAGGATCCTCGACAGAAACTCGCCTGGCCACAAGCGAAGACGGTAGTACAGCTGTAACCACTCGCGTCACCCTTAAGGGAAAAGGGGCCTGAGAGAATACCAAGTAAGAAAAGTAAATATATATACAACACAATATAGTCATTCATTCATTCATTCATTACTTGGCAAACCTCTGCTTTTGGCTCTGAACTTTGACCCTGAGTCTGGGCACCTGGAGCAGGAACAGGAGGTTTTTTCCTATTAGTCACCCTCTCCTGATTTCTCTTCATTCTCTCAATCTGCTCTTCTTCACTCATCTTCATCTTCAGCTTCTAGAAAAAAACATGGGCTGTTTAGAATATGAGTCATTTATGATGACTGCAGTTCAAAGATTCATAAAGCGAGAAACCCTGTCAGCCATTATAAAGATGATTAAAATAGCTTTATGTTTGAATCTGTTTGTGCAGAAGAATCTGTGTGTGTGAAATTATGATGGATATTTGCTCGCTATGCCTGTCTATATATACTGTTATATTTATATATATGCATTTGTGCAGGTGAGAAAGAGGGGGTTGGTGGCTACAGTTGAGCTGAGCTACTGCATTGAGACATGAGCTTCTACCTCCCCCTCTCGTCTAGAACAGGTACTGCAACATGCCCTAATTGCAATGAGGATGAGAGAATCAAAGAATTAGAATTTGGCTGTGATTGCAATGAGGAAATATCAGCTTTGACTGCTTCTATATTTGGAGCATTTTGGATCACACCACATGCCAACACACAGGAAATTATGAAGAATCAAACCTTGGTCGATTGGTTGGTTGTGTCTGGTGGGATCCACTTTGAACCAGACTGAGAGTCTAAAAATGAGATGAAAATAGAGGAAAGTGGAAAAAGGATGGGTATAAAGAAATGTAAGGGTAGAAAGCCACTGTGGGATAATTTAGCATTATGCATAGAACACCTACTAAAGCTATTAATAATAGATATGACAGAAAAAATTAATATACAGCACAGTGTATTAATATCAGCCTATTTCTGTAGTGAGCATATTTGTGCCAACCGGAGGGATCTCTATGTGCTTTCACATTAAGGAGGGCAGGCTGGCTGTTTCCTCTTCTGTGTACAGGATCAACAGTGTGGCTGTAGATTGCCTGAAACATAAGCATAGAAATATCAGAAACATCCATGAAAATATTACCAAACTTGAATGTCTTTTCTGGCGGATTTTAAAAAATTGCCTACCTCATATGGGGACTCTGCCCATCCATGGCTCATGTTCCTGCTCTGGCTTTCTTGTAGCTCCTGGGGTAACGGTGGGCGGACTGGCGGCTCCTCTTCCACGTCCTGCAGGGATCATAGGAATGTGATGAACACTGTGGAACTATTATGGAAAAGCCAATTTATCTCTGCCAGACATAGTCATATAAATGAATGCTGCTCTGTGCAAATCTTGCTGTTCTGTTTTTACTCTCTAACAACTAGCCTTACACGATGAATATTATCAATAACTAAAATCAAATGCTGCAAAGCCAAAAAACATCATGTAGCCAGCAAGCCAGCAAAATGACTTGAATGGACAACAATTCCCTGCTTGTTCATAAGCAGAGCGCAAATGTCAGGGGCCACTGACAAATGAACAATGGACAAGTGTCATACCACTGGAAGACACTCTGTGGGAGAGCCAGGGGATCCAGGATGCGGAGCTGTGGACTGAAACACTGAGGGAGAGACAGAAAAGGTCACAGTGTTGACTCTGCTCATTGTCAGGTTATTGTCAGGTTCCATGTGCAGTATCAAGGTTACATCAGGAAACTGCTGTATACACTGGTGGCCCCAAGTGGCAGCCAGGAGCAATTATTATTATAATTAGCTATGTGGCACTGATCTGCGCTGAATAACAACATCACGTGTCTTGCTTTAAAACATGGTATTTCAATCATTTGTATTATTGAGTACATGAGTTTAAGGGTTGTCTGTAGCTCAGACAGTGTAATGAGCTGGTGTTGTTGATAACCTTTTTTTCATTTAAATGTCACATTTAATGTGCTGTTATTGTTCAGAAATGCAAAGATTCAGTTATAAATGGCTGAAAGCAAAGTTGTGCAGTAAGAGTCTGAATATTACAGTAGGATGTCTAGCTGATGCTCACAGTGATGTCTCTGTATCCCCAGCAGGTAGCGGAAGTGACTCCGATTGGATTTTAGTCCATCGAGTATGTCCTCCATCATCCACAGCTCTCTCTGAGCCTGAGATTGCTCCTGATTGGGTAGAACATGGACATGATCCACATAGAACATCAAAATATAAGAGAGTTTCACATTTTGAGCCCCACTCCCCACATGAGGATCATCAAAT
Organism: Haplochromis burtoni; assembly: GCF_018398535.1. Lineage (NCBI taxonomy): Eukaryota > Metazoa > Chordata > Actinopteri > Cichliformes > Cichlidae > Haplochromis > Haplochromis burtoni. The sequence continues at coordinate 653,602 of NW_024582553.1, read as the reverse complement.
TTGAGGCAAACTTTTCAATAGATGTTGTGCACACTTTAACAAAGTTTCTTTGGGAGGCCATGGGTCTTATCAGGCAAAAACTATTTGGTTTGTAGTGTAAAATTACTTGTGGCATTCCAAAGTTACAGATGTGCTGAAGTTGAGAACGGACAACAGACAGTTCACTCTCCATCCTCTCATACTGGCACCAAACCCGCTCTATTTCCTGAATATAAAGAAAATATCAGAGGATTAGTTCAATAACCCATAGTGGATGATTCAGCATCAGTGAAGAAATATTATTGTAATCTAATATGAGGGTTTTTGTTTTTTGTTTTTTTACACACCAGTGATACGTCACACATTCTGGCCCGGACTGTCACCAACTCCTCTTGTAACAAAGCCTTCTCGGTCAGCGCTTCCTCGTGGGCCTGGGGTCCATGGCTCTTCCACTCTTCTAGCTGCAGTCTGGAAACTTCCAAAGCACACTGGACATTGTCCTGAAACACACGCAGATGTGAGGAAAAGAACTTTATATGTGTGTAAAGTTCTAAATAAACATAAACAAAATCTGGCTGTACTTCTCATAGCTTAATTGCACAAATGTTTTAATTACTCAATAAGTTCAGTAACTTTTCTTACGACTATCCTATTTTTTCTGTAATAATTGTTCTTAAAAAGTCACAGGGTCCTAATAAATAAATGTACTGGGAGTGAACCTATATGTTTTTTTTTTTTAAAATTCTATTAGTTGAGTGGAACCAAAAGTAAAGAAATAGGTGTTTGGTTGATTATTAGTTGGTTGTAATAGTGCTTCTTGCCAATAAATCTTATTCCTTTGTAGAGCGTGTTTATTTCCCTTTAAATGGTGCCATATTTACAAGGAAAATCCATTTGTAGGTAGAGTAGGTGGGTTGCACCTGTGAGCGGGGACCCTGCTACAGCAGTCAGTTAGTGTCTGCTCTAAGCTAGATAGAGCCTGTGCCATAGGGCAATTTCAAGCTAGTGTTCTGCAAAACCAAGCTGCAGCATTATTTGGAGTGAATCCCAGTATCGTCTCCAAATTGAAGGCCAAGTTCCATATAACAGTGGATGCTAGAGACAGGACCAAGAAGTTCACCACAAGAAGACCATTTCCTCATGTTGTCAGCACCATAGATAGTCTTCTACAAATTTATAGTCAGGGTTTGCAGGACAGTATGCCTGACTACTCTCCGCCCAGACAATGCAGAACAGCCTACATACAACCAATCCCTGGTCTCATAGGGCTGCCAGGAGGCTTGCCAGGACTGCACTTCACTGCCAGGCCTGTTTGCGCTAAGCGATGAGTCAAGATTTTGCCTACAGCAGGTGGATTGTAAGACCAAAGTGTGGAGAAGATGTGGACAACGCTATGCTGATTGCTGCACTGATAGGGTAATGGCTTTTGGTGGAGGCAACTGAAAAAACAAGGCATGCCATCATTGGAGGCAAACTAAAGTCAGAGAAATATCAAGATGAGATTCTGCAACCACGGGCAGTCACACATCTCCACAGTCCTGGACCGAACTCTATCCTCCAAGAAGACAACGCTTCCCCCCACAGAGTGGGGTTTATCAGAGACAACCTTCAGAATTTGGGAGTGGGTAGGATGGAATGGCCTGCTTGCAGTCCTGACCTCAACCCCACTGAACACTTGTGGTATCAGCTTGAGCGTGCTATTCGTGCCAGAGTGATCAGCACAATCACGCCACACCACTGACTTGCAACAAATGCTGTTGAAGAATGGGATGCCATCCCACAGCAGTGTGTGACAAAGCTGATGAGCAGCACGAGAAGGACGCACCAGGCTGTTGTTGCTGTGTATGGTTCTTCCACATGCTACTGAGGCCCAGTATGTCTTCTGTTTTAAGGCTTCAATCATCTAATCCAATAAATGACACCAATCAAGAGTCAAAAGCAGAAACAGCTGTTTGGGATTGGCAGAGAAGATTTGGTAAGTTAATTATGGGTGCGATCCACATACTCAACTCTGCTGCTCAACCCACGAATACGTTTTCCTTCCAAATCTTACACCATTTAAAGGGAATTAAATGGTGTAAGACTTGTTGCCAAGAAGCATTTTTACAGCAAACAAATACTCGACCACACAAAAGTTTCCTTGCTGTTTGTGCTAAGTTTATATGTGTGTGTGTGTGTGTGTCTTTAGATTAAATGCTTGGGTCATGTATTGTCTATATAGAATTAAATCTTTTGAATTTCCGACCTTATCCATTTGTAGCTGGGCCAATTCTACAGACAGAGACTGCAGCAGTTTGTCACACCCACACAACCTTGTTAACACAGCCTGAGGAGACAAAATCAAACTCATGACTACAAAAAAACCTAACAAATGATTTCAGTTTGCGCTGGTCTGGTGACTGTTAAGACCCAAATGCTGAAATTATGAACACTCACGTCTGCATCACTTTCAAGAGGCCGGAGTGGTGGCATTTCCCTCGGGTCAGGTTTTGGGGCCTGAAAATCATCATAGTCACCCTTTTGTTTCACAGTACTTTTTTTTATTTAACAATGATTTAAAATATTTCTCCTTCCCCTACCCTTCAAGTATCATGTAACACACATGCACGCACCCATGCACACAACACACACACACACACTACACACACACACCACACACACACACACACACACACACGACACACACATATATATATACTATATATATATATATATATATATATATATATATATATATATATATATATAAAAAAATATTTTTCTTTAAATTTATTTTAAAAAATTTGCTAATGTTAAATCATATTAAGGGAAACATGTAGATTAATGCTTAAATGTTACTGCCTGAATGTTAAAACTCAGTTGTTTTAACACTGCAGAACACTGCACAAGCTTTAGCACACTGCAACCATCTGCTTATAGCATGAATTGCCATGAATCAGAGACAGAAATGTTGAAAATGCTTAAAACACATGTATTTTTAGATTACTGATCAAACACCAACTTCATGTAATAGTCATTATAGTACATGTAGCATAATCTTGGCAGACAAAACAGTATAAATACATAATAAAACAGAAAAACACAATTATAATAACAAACACACAGTTTGTTAGTAACAAAAAAAAACAGACTTAGTGACAATAAAAGACAGTGACAGACATATAACAAGTCAATGACATACACAGGACAACTGTATTAATACATTTAGAAAAAGTCTACAGTGTTTTCTTTCTTTTCTTTTTTAAATAAAGGGGTAGGACACGTGACACCACAGCACCACTGAGCATGTTGTACCACACAAAATGCTGTAAGAATACAGCACAGTTCAGCAGGCTGGGCTGTACCATAGCTGGCGGTAGCACACAAACAGATAAATGGCTGCGGTGATGGTGATGATGGTGGTGGTGTTGTGGGGGGTGTGGAGAATGTGAGGCTCTCGATGAGGGGGGTAAAGGGGGCAGTAAGTCTGCATGTGCCCCTGTGGAGTAACTCTGAGAAAGGAGACCGCATGTATGTGAAAAGAGAACACAATATCAAACACTGTGCTACTGTGCAGAGAGAGTAAAAACTGTTATTGGTGACTTTAATGATCTGTTTCAGAAGATTTTACTCAATTAAATTTAACATTACTAATAACAACAAAGATTTTTTTAATTGCTTACCTTCCCTAAAGGTCTTCGCCCACTGCTATGATGAACAGAACCATATACAGGGGCAGGCTAAAGACAGGGAAAGAGAAAGGGTTGACAAACATGAGCTGTTAACACAAAACTGTGCTTTAAAAGGGCCATTCCACTCAAGCTGATGCTTTTTAATACACTGTATTAGTCAAGTTAGATAAAATGCGTGATACAACTTGGATACTTTCTTTCCAATCCCCCTGTTTGGAGGCCATTTCTCTGAGATAAGATGAGTTTTGGCATTAGGTTTTATACAGATTGACTCTCATGAAACAATTAAATATCAAGATCTTTTTTTGAAAGTTCCAACCTTGCTTAGACTTTGCCACCTTTCTGAGCCTGGAGTGCTGGGATTGGATTTGAACTCCAGATTCGGTGAGGCAGGTGCATAGTAAAGAGTATGTGGCAGCATGATCGGGTCATCATGGGGTCGTATGTCAACCCTTCCCATCGGTGTGTGTGGTCTTGATCCCAGCTGACCTCTGGAGGTCAAAGAACCTGTTGCCATAACATCTGTTTGTGACGGTGCGATTTGACCCAGGAGAAAATCCTCCTCCTTGTTTGGACCACAAGCTCTTCTTCTGCTTAAATCTGGGCTCGGTGTTCTGTTTGTGAATATAGCAGAAACAGCACAAAGCAGCCTTTGCAGTTATTGTTTCAGCTTTTAAGAAAACCACTTGGATATGCCATTCACACACACACAGACGACTTGACAACCTGCTGTTTCTTTGATGAATGCTCCGCCTCTCCCTCTGCTCTGAGTGCGATCTCCCCATCCTTCCACCACTGAGCTTACTCGGTTCACTCAGAGTCCTGCTGACGTGCCTGTGTTTCTGGGATAGACCCTCATCATCAGAGGGAGATTTAGGGAGGTCCACTGATTCACTGCTGCCACCTATCTGCGTAAAGTCGTGATAACTTGAGCAGCGCCTGAAAGCATCAGAAAAATGCTTATGAGTCAAAATAGTGTAAAACGACCGAATGTAAAACCTCATGACTATTTTGAATAGAACTGAACCTGTTCATGGAGCTGTCTGGCTCCATTGCAGCAGACTGACTGAGGGCTCGAACCCAACCCAACATGTCCTCCTGAGTGTCTGCACTGAAGAAATAAGAGCGCATCCCCTGATGCACTACCTAGTTTGACACATATTATTCACAAATTGTTTTTTTCATTATTAAAAATTCACATTTCCTAATCTACATATACACTTAAATATTGCATGCACATACGCATGATTGGAGAATGCCTTACATCCTTGCAATGACTTGGTTTAACAATAATACCTTAAAGGTGAACTTTCTGTTCTTGCATTCCCTCGGCGTGCAGAACAGGATTTTGTAGCTTGGCAGTGGGATGCTCCCCAGAACAGATTCTTCTCTGCTGTCTGAGAAGAGGATGGATGAGACATGAACAAAAGAAGGGATGCATCACCACACATGATAGAATTTCTCCTCCAGACAAAGTGCCGATCTCTTACCTTTATAGTAAAACAGACAGTAGTTAGAGAGGACGAACCATCGTCTTTTCCAAAGCTTCAAACCAGAGCTATCCTGGGGGAGGAAGATCAATTAGGCTCTGCTCTTCAGTAAACTCAGTCACACACTCTTCCGCATGCAACAGTGAAGTTGTTGATCTTTTTAAGTAGATCATGAAAGCAAATGATGCAAAAGTACTTTTTTGTTGAGCCATCCTCTGATAACCACAGAGCAGTTGGGATCTCTCTTGGCAGACTGACACCTCTTCCCGAATGTCTGCACCTTCCCATCACTTTCCTGTTACCAAAACAGGGAAAAATACATTTGTGTGCACATGTGCTTATGCATTAACAGCATCACACTAGGTCACCCATGTGTACAAAGACGGGAGCCTTGTAATTTGAAAACAAAACTTTACCACGGGAAAATAAGATATTGTGGCCACGCTGGACGCTTGGCTTACTCTGTCGTGGTCATCCATTCTGTAGGGTGACAAATAAATGTGTTCAGACCACAGGAAAAAGATGGAAACAACAGTTAAAAGGAAATAGTCACACAGTAATAAAACCCCATAAAGTTCCACATAGACCCCCTGAATACCAAGATACATGGCTGTAAGATGACTCTGCCCACATATTCAAATGAGCTACTTGAAGCTGGTATGGCTAAGATGTAACCGCTTACCAGTACAATCTGAATCAGTGTCCCCCTCTGTAGAAGCAGTCAGTCACTCCACTGACCAGCAGCCCTGTAAGCTCCGACGTAACAAATGCCACATTCCTATATAGTTGAGATTTTTCCCTGCTCAACTGTTCATTCTCTCAAGGACTTGGTGTGGTTGCCCCATACTTCCAGAAAAACTCTCCCACAATTCTATTCTGAGCCATAACAGGCCGGTGCGCATCCCCACCATGCAAACTGACAGGTGACAGCTGCATCGCTGTGGTGGTAGGGAGGGGCTGGGACTGTGTGAAAACCAATCTGGCAGCAGGGACGGGGCTGGTATGAGACACTATCTGGTCCAAACTGCATAACTGCAGTGTGGATCGCTGAGAATAGAAAACCCAAATAAAGGAGCATGGTGGTGGGAAAGTAAAAGTTGTTTACTTTGTATAATAATAATAATAATAATAATAATAATAATAATGCTATAGTAGTATAAAAAATTAAATATAAAAGGGAAAATAAAATTTTTGCATGTTTATATGTGACAATATACAACAATCAGTGGATTTGGTATTTTATGTTAAACTACTTTCTTATTACTGTTTCTTTTACTATTAGTGTGCAGTATATATTTATATATTTCTTCATGTACTACAACAAAAATATTCCTTACATTTCTTTTGTGTGTGCATATTATGTAAGGCATTTGCATTCGTCCATAAATATTTGACAGCAAAATAACTCCAATGGAGAAACTGAAATTTCGAGTTACACCTGCTTAAGCTTCCTTATCAAAGATGTATTTTTACGGCCTTCTTGGCTCATTTGTGACCTTTGTGAAACACTAATACAGATGAACTTGAAGATGAAAAAATAAATCACGAGGAGCATCTCACGTTGAGCCACCACAAACACTTGCATGGATGAACCAGATGTTTGATATGATTTGGTATCCACAAGCTCTGCCGGTATCAACCACATTTCCCTACAAGCGCGGCATGGAGTAAATGAGAGAACTCAGTCACGTCTTTGTTAGAGACCAACAACCTCATAGCCACTGGGGGTTCTGTGGGTGTTGTGAAATATTTGGAAAATCTCCTTTTTAATCAGTGAGGGTCACCACCTCAGAGAGGAGAAGACTTAAAATGCTAAAGAGGGATGGTGGGGAGGACAAACGGTGGGTCTGTGCACGACACAGAGTGCGCTTTGTGATGCCCGAGGACTCTGAAGCATCATGTGAAGTTGGACACAGACCATGTTGAATACATTGCCCCAGAAAATAATCCTCTCCCTCTCTCTATCAACAAAAACATTTGCATGTCTCCCACATTCTCATACTTTTAAAAGCCAACGAAAGCTATCAAAATACGTTTGACCTTGATAAGCAAAGCAGTGACGTAGGACACTCTCACGACTCTTAACTGGGCTGTCATTTCTGAGGACACGAGATTGCTGGTTGCTGCACATTTTAAGGTGTTGAAGCCATAAAGTTGATGCTTATAAGAGTAAAACTTGCTGAGTTACTACAGAAAAGTTTAGCACAGGTTCAAAGAGGTCCCTCAGGGGGCCACTGAGTGTTTCAGCCACAGATAATAAATATCAGCCACAAAGCTGCTTCACAGTATTGTTAACCTTTAGCAACTATTGCTCACAATTTGTCACATTATTGACCAAAGATTAAATAAAGATAAATGATTAAGAAGTGTAGTGTTTAACTGTGCAACCATCTAGAACTACATGAGACATAAATGTTAATAAAGATGCCATATTGCTGTATATACCTGACTAATCGCGCCTGCCTGCTGGCTGCTTCAAGCTCCATCACTTGGCACTGTTCCTCACAGCATCTCTTCAGGCTTGGCAGCCTTCTTCTTGGCTACCACGAGCTCCTGTTGCCCAAACAGTCACAATGCTCTTCTGCTACACTCCGCTGCTCTCCGTGGACGTGTGAATCTCCCTCTCTGTTGTCGACTGTTTCACTCTGGTCTGACTTGTAGCAGCAGTCCTCGCTTGGTGCTCTACCTACGCTGGCTGTTAGCACTCAGTCTGTTTTTCTGTCCACTAACAGTGCACTCTCTGTGAGCCCCTTCTTTCTTCCTCCCCCTCTTCTTCTTCACTGTCCCTCCCTCTTGCCCTGCCCTTGACAGCCTCTCTGTCTTTTGCTGAGTGTGGGTTTCTGACTCAAGAATTCCCACACACACATTAAAAAAAACAAAAAACAGCTGTTTTCTCGTGCTTCTGTTTTTCCCCTTGCATTATTTAAATTCTCAGTGTAGCTTTACTACAATCAGAGATTTGGATGCCAGTCTTGAGTCATCACCCCCAATAAAAGCCAAAATATTCAGAGAATGAGGGGCACAATGAGACAAAGGCTTTAAGGCTCTGGCTTACTTCCAAAACCATGCCATGTGCAAGACAAAGTAAAGTTTTGAGTTAGGAAAGCAATTTGACATTTGGTTGATGGATTGTTTAGGCACTTTAAATCTATTAAAGTTTAAATTATTAAAAGAAAAAGAAGCCTTAAGAACAGATGTAAAACCTTCAGAAGCTGCATTAAAATATAAGATAACCAATTATTTTATAATTAGCCTGTCTAGAGTTGAAAGGCTCCCACAATTAGGCAAAAATAATTTTCCGAGATGGTCCCTTCTTATATATTTTTTCTGCTATGCCAAGTCAGCGTCTTGTATAGCTGATTGTAGAGAGTACAGAAGAAAACTAATGATGCTCCGTTAATACAGCTATAAAAAAAGAAGAAGAAGAAAGAAAGTACAGCGCTTTAAGGTTGACGGATTGAGAGTAATTAAAACTATGTCTGTTATATACTTATATGTACAAAAGCTTAACAGGAAGAAAGGCACTCAAAGAGAAACTGAATGCTGATAATCAGCAGTGTACACATGCCTCAGGAGAGCTGGTGTTATTGTAGCACAGGAGTGAGATATCAAAAGCATTTTAAGTGGTATGATAAGAACACGGGAGAGAAGAGAAAAGTCAAGTGTAAGCAGGAGCGCCCTGAAGCCTGGTTGGCAGTATCTTTAATCTAAGAGTATCTCCTGTGAAATGAGCTTTTCAGAATCCTGCGACCTAGACGCAAACACTCAAGCTATTTCTCAACACTCAATAATAATCGTGCTGTCTTATAATTAGCTCACGTGTCCAGGCCATTTGCTTTTATCCAGGAAGGTCTTGACCCGGGATGCTCAGGATGTCCCGTTCTCACATGGGACAAATCAGCTAGCCTACAGTAATTATTGACCACTCCCTTTTAACATAGTGAGCAGTCGCCCGCATGCAGTGACAGACAGCTGCATGACTACTAATAGTCTCCTGTTACACGCTGAACAACCTGTGGGGCCCTCTCATAGGATTATGGGAAATGCAGTTTATTTTAGTGAGGAAAAAATGGCCAAATTAGCTTGAAAGGTCAAAGGTCAAGCATAAATCACACCAACAACATTTTATTCAGCTGCATCCATCAGATGATTAAATCACAGGAAGATTTCTCTGGTCAAAGGTTTGTTATTGGTATTGTCATTTGAAAGCGACCTTGTTTGATGCCCGTTCACTGATTGAGCTTATACCGTGTTAATTATTTATTTAATTTGTTGTTAATTAATTATTTATTTAATTTTCAATTGATTAGACTTTTCCTAATAATGTAGATCTCGCATAATACACACATAGATTATCTACAATCTACAATAAGGTTTAAGGCCATTTTGAATTAGTTCCTACTAAAAACAATTTTTCTAGATAATAATTTGTTATTCGTTGTAAGTATTGTGTTGTGAACTAATAGGTAAAATAGTTAAAGTTTGTGATCTACACTATGTGACAAGTGATAACATAGAACATAATTTTCCCCATATTCCCTTAAACAACATTCATGATTAATTTTCTAGAGAAAAAAATACACACAATAGCACTTTAACATGTTTTGTGATGTTCCATATGTTCCATACAAAAACGAAAGATCCAAAAAAGAGAAATCAATTTTTGTGTGCACGTGGTTTGGTTTTCTGTTGTGGTGTACTGACAAGAACGATCCAGCAGGTGGTGCTGTTTAATAATTTCGTACATCACTGTTTCTGCTGAGGGCACTTTTCATTATGGGCATATATGATAAATAAAAATATGTTTAAAAAATACATTGATTAGCTTCATGTTAAAATACTTTATTATTGTATGTTTTAATAGTAAATAGAGAGTAGTACAGCCACAATTGGAAAAGAAAAGCCACAATTGTTACTTGCAACCAGAAAAGTATACACGTGAAACATTTGTCCAGCAGCAGAGCATGACAACAGTGTAAAGTGTTATGTATAGATAATATGGAGCGAAAGAGCAACATGAAACTGGTGACCCTATCAGTCCATGTTAGACTGCAGATAGTGTGAATGTGGGCTAGTAGATACGTGACAACAAATCTTTTGGAACCAGTATAACTTCATCACAGTAATGCTTGAGTAGCTTCTGCTGTCGATCAGGTGGAACCATGAAGGAATAATATTGTGGAAGCACACTGGAACAAACAGAACTTAGTACTGGTCAGTAACTGGTTCTATCTGCTGCACACAAAAAGCTCGGAGAGTGTTTGAAAACAGGACATTGGAGAAAATCCAACTCTCATCATATCACGCTACTACGGGAAGATTCATAAAACGTTCTAACATTCAATTCAAAAATATTTAAAGGGATATTTTAAATTTTAAATTCTGTCTGTATTGTTTGCAAAGCATGTTCACACAACAGCAGGGATTGCTGGTCATTCCTCCCACCCTCACCCTGCATCCTCCTTATGCCATGCTATATGTGTGACCATATGTGCCATTTGCTTTATAGCATATATCACTTTGCTCATTACACCAGCAGAGAGTTTCCACTCTTCCAACTCTCTCTTCCAACTCTCATACCTATCATATGATCACATATACACATCCAAAACACGCAGTGAGGTGACACCGTGGGTTTTATTACTCTTGGATCCAAGTCTCCGGTTTCATTTTCTTTGGTCAATGATGGATGTTTGTACCTGTCATATCGGTTTAACTGTACTGGCTGTAAATTCTTATATATACACATCACAAGAATCACACTGAAATAGCCTAAATAAACTAAGCTAAGCTTAATTTGGTTGGTGTTTAACTGCCTAAAGCTAGAGGTGCAGTTTTTGAGTATTACTAATTAAGAATAAGTAAATGGATAAAGTACAGAAAGCATTGATTTGACTACACGTGACTTCATTTTGACCCCCTTTGAAGAGCGAGATTTCTACTGACCTGCTTCTGGAAGGGTAATGTCCGTATGTCCTCTGCTGTCTCAACGCTGACATGACTGTCATTGTATGTACAGTATGCAGAAGCAATGACAACAGTTTAAATGTGTCAAATACCTGATTGACTTGAATGCATTGCTTACTGGGGCTTTTCTTGGCACTTGTTAAATCTATATCAATATGTCTAACATCCAACTGGGGTCTTCCAAGGGGTCAGTATCTCTGTCTAAATATTACATTACATTAAAAAATTGCAGCATATTTAGCTGATATACCACTGACGTCTGTGGGTGCCTTGTGGGCAGGATAACAGTTAAATGAGTGCCACTTTTAGTTCCTATTAAGCTGATGCTTTAGTTTTGAAAGCAGTAGGAGGTAAGGTCAGGCTGTCAAAGACAGAAACTAATGTTCGAGCTGGAGCATCTCACATGTCAAAGTGAGCCCCTTTAAACTCCAGGGAAGCAGTTTCTAGTCAGGTTTCTTTACTGAACAACACTGAAGGAGTTTTATGTTGTGCGAACTTAACACTGTGCATACGACTTTATTTTAACTACTTAAAAAGCTTCAGACATTGACCACAGACAGAAAACGTGCAATTAATTTCATTTTCAGTATAGAACCAAAAACAAATCTCAAAAAGATGAATTGTATGTAATCCTGAATTTATCCAAATTTGAATATGCTGCATGTTTAATTAATTTAAATCATACCGATTATATTAGATAATAGGAATAAAGAGAAAGTCTTTCTGCCAGGTAAGAAAATAAGCTTTAATTCAAATATTTAGATTAATCATTTTAAGTCTGTTGCAATATCCCTTTTGGATTTTATTTATTTATATTTCATTTATGCCAATTGAAATTTTATACCTACTACACAGTTAGACACCAGCCTTATGTAATTTCCATAGCAGCACTCTGGGGAATCACAATTAGATTTGGTACTTGGTCTGATTTTACAATGAGTCTAACATCCACCTTGTGAGTGTACTTCTGTACTGCTTAAATCCTGATTCTGTCCCTACTTTTTGTTTTTGTTTTTTTTGCATATTTTTGCTGTCTTCATACTATAGCAACATTCACATTAGCAAAAAAAAGAAAAAAAGTCTCCTTTTTCCATACTTTATTTTTGATTAACATTTTTTCATATTTAACATTTTACATACACTTATGTCTAACTAAATATACATTCTTAGCAAACAATAACAATAGAGAAATACAAATACACACATATATATTAGTATAAACCTTGAGTGGTCCTGTGTTTTCAGAAAAATCCAACAGTGTGGACAGCATTCAGAAGGTGACTCCTTTCTGAATATCTTCTAATTGCACTTTGCTCCCTTGATTAAAATGTTTTTTAAAAATTTTCTGTTTTCCTCAGAGATACTGTAGTGTTTTGGTAAAATATAAAACAGCTTTATTGCAGCTTTATTGCAATAGGATAACAGCTACTTCACTCCTCACCCAACAAGAGTTCAGCTCCACTCAATTTTAGATATGATTATAATCTGCCTCTATGCTTCCACTCCTTTATTCCTCCTTCTTTTTGATTACACAGTCAGAGTTTGTTCCTACCCATAAACCTGGCATCATTTTCTCCTTTAAGGAGCTCTTAAACTGCTTCAGAAGTTTAACCTCCTTTTTCCCATTGCGTTCTCCTCCCTCAATCACATCCTCCACAGCATAAAAATTAATGACACCAACAGGCTGGTCAACATATACACCTATTGTGGAGCACCTGGGAAGCTCCACAATCTGTGTAATGCGACCGTTGTGCCAGGCATGATAGCTGGAACCACTCCAGCCGAGACCCCAGGACTCCTCGTTTTCTCCCAGGCCACAGGGCCCATCCTTGTTCCTTCTTCCAGCTCCTTCGTATGCGACTCCAATCACAACCCATCCAGAATACTCCATTTCCCAGTAGCCTCGGCTTCCCAGGATTCCCTCTTTGCAAAGAACCTTATGCACAGAGGTGATAATGTCACTATAATACACACTGAGCTAATCCTATAGCGTAATGTGAGAGAATTTCAAGCAGCATTGCTTTCTCCTTTTTGGAAATACAACACCAGTAGGTTCAGGTTTGAAATAAACTTGGGGTACATACTGTTTCCAAGCACATCTAATTTTACACCATTGTAAACATTTAAAATGAGCAGAAAATACATTTGTAATATATGCCATTTCTGGCTAAATGCATCCTCATACTCTACCTGTGGAGCGTACTCATATCGCTCTGGTCTGTCCAAGACAGGACACGTGAGGTTATCAGTCATTCTGGCCACTTTGGCACCACCTTCTGTGATCCACAGCATTTTATTGGCTGTTTTGTCATCCAGAGACAAGTTAATCCAATCTGACAAAGCAAAAAATAAATAATAATAAACAACAACTTAACAAATGGTGCTTGGAAAGAATTGTAAAAAAAAAAACTGCACAAACAAACTTACATTTGATAAGATCAGCTCTACATTTGGGTTCAGGGATATTTGTCTCATACCCTGGGATCTTCTCTGCTGAGTAAAATAACAATAAATGTCAGGAGATACTAAACAAGTTAGATGAACCATAGTGGGGGCAGCCTTTAAAGAAGGCATGATTTAAAAAAGAAAATCAAAAAGATAATCCAACCTGTGGTAGGATTCAAGTTTTACCTGTGGGCGTTTTTACCACTTTGGCCTTTTTTCCTGAAACCAAAGAAACCTTTATTAACATCAATATTCTTAACTGGTATAAATATTATGCGGGGGGTAGGTGACAGGTGCATCTCAAGCGGTGATGAAGTGAACCACAGGAAAACTGGGTATACTTAGAAAAGCATCTGCCTTTGTCAGATCATCACATCAGAGATTGCATGCTTTCTAGAGTCAGTGGTGGATTCATGCCAGGCAGTTGGAATGACCAATACATCTCAGATGCTGTTGGGGTTGGCTTCAGTCACACTAGACTGCAGCGTGAAGCTCAAAGCAGATTATGAGATGAGAAGAGTGACATGATCTGTCTGTGCAAATCAGATAAGTTAGGGATCTAGATCCTAAGCTAGTTTATTGCCACAAGATCATAGGAAAGTCATCCAAGTGTCAAGTCACACCTAGCTGAATTAAAGTCAGAGTTAATGTGAAGATAATGGATTGCAACACATGCAACATGGGCATCCCTAAAATTAATAATGCAGAAGGCTGATCTTAGCAAAATCACTTCCCACTTAATTTCTAACTGATTAATTGTTGCATAACAGGCACTTAAGCCAGATATGAAAGTGATATTTTGCTGTCACGCATAGGGATGCAGTCTCAGTGTTTTGGTAAGGACACTTAATCTTCACTGCATTAAGATATGAACCTTCAAAAACACAAGTAATGGGATGTATTTATACCAACACGCATCATCTCAGAATATTAATCTACAAACATGTAGCTGCTCATATCTAAACGGTTTAAAATATCTGCTGCAATATATCTGAAAATTGTGGTGACAGAAAACAGACTAGACAAAAAACAGTAGATGATACCTGGAATTGTAATACATGTATTCTTTTTGGCTTTTTCTAAATTATAGTACTGATTCATTTACTGTGTTTCTGTCGACCCTTTGACTTTTGTTTTGCATTAGTTAAGATGAGTACAGACAAGTTATAAGCTATGATAAGATCTGCAAAGACACTATTTGTAAAGACAGTATCTGTTCAGTGGAGGCTGAAAACATGTGACCATTTTCGAAGCTGTTCTTGTAACTTACAGTATAATACATAAATGCATTCCCATGGGTTACATCTGGTTCAGGCAGATGATGCTTTTTGTTTTTAAACCATTGCTCCCAGGGAATAATACCATTATAAACCCATCAACAACAAGCAAAGAAATGTGAAAGTATTGTAAATAAATATAGGTTTTTTTTAAAGACATTTTTATACAGACAAACTCTGGTCAACCGTTCTCTCAGGATCTGCCTGTGAGGATGAAGAACACTTCACTGCTGAAAATGCAGTTTGATTCACCTCAGTGAGTACATTTAAAGCATATCACTGTAGTATGTACATGCTGGAAAAAGGAAAGGAAAAAAAAGTTATATATCTTTAGATAAAATATATTTAAAAAATCACCTTTTTCTGCCTTCCTCGTCTCCAAAATGATTCTGTTGGTGTTAGGCATCTTGATACCAGCTTGCTATTTGAGTAGCTTGAGTCTATCTCGACCTGATGTGGTTGGTCTCACTGAGGATGAAGAGTATTCGTTGACTGGACTATGTGACAACTTAATGCAGTGCTTATATACCTTTGGTGCAGGACAGAGATGAAGGAATCATCATTGGTGGTGACATAAGAGATAAAAGTTACCAATAGAAAAGAAGGGGAGGCAGGAGGTTTGTAATGAGAGCTGTGTATGTATGTTTTCCTTTTAAAGTATAGAAGGATTCTTCGGCGTCTCTAGGACGCCCCTTTTACCAAGTAAACCCCACCCTATTCTCTCTACATCACCTCCAGTGATCTCTGTACATTGCCCACTGACAGTGCTGATGTACTTATGGTGGATGTATGTGGAGCAAAGCTATGCAAACGCACACACATACAAATTCTAAGTACCAATCTAAAAAAAACAACTTTAGCTTTTAGATATGATACTTTATGTCCTTACAGCAATACAAATAATAATAAAAAACCAATAAATTCAGTTACAAGTAGCTTTAGATATGAATTTAACTGTTTTAAATTATTATCATTACCAAGGTTGTTACTATGGTAAAATGTTCTTAAAATTCTGTTACTTAAAATACTAATGCAACCTGAAAAGAGGATAGATTCTTTTTGTTTTCACTTTTTAAAATACATTTACAATTGCTATGCAACATCCATATCACTGTACATATCAGCACACATGCAAAACTAGTTCAAGTTCAAGTTTTAATCCTGAAAACCGGATTTAATGTGACTAAGTGTGACCCAAATACTGCGACAGGGAGTTGCCTGAGTGGAGGTTCCTTGGTTCATCGTACCAGGCTCAGCTGTGCTCATGCCCCACATCACTTCCTCATAAACCGTTCGCCATTACAGATGCCTCAATGTGAACAGGTCGGGTTAAAAGAAAAAAGCATGTCGCTGATTGTAAACCCGTTCTTGTGATCATCTCTCTGCTCTCCACGGCAGACTGAGGTGTTTACTGTTTCCGGCAACCTGCCAAACCTCATGTCAAGGCTGCCTCATGATTCTTGTGTTCCTGCATGTGCAAGCAGATGACTCACTGAAGCGCTGATTGCAGTGCTGACATTAAATAGTACATGCCGTGCATGCCATGCACTGTGGTGTCAGAAGTGTCCCAGAGTGCCCAAGTGTTTACATCTGTGTCTGAAATACTTTGTTTCTTCTCTCACATGATGATAATAAACCAAATGCATTGATCATTTGAAACTTTTAAATAAATAAATATAAGTATGTTTTATTAATGTGGCTTAGTGGGAAAAGACCAAAAATCTACCAAAAACAGTATATAAAATGGGAACACAAGTTCTATATAAAAGTAGTAATAAAGGAATAAAGAAAAATGTGTTTTTCTTTAAAGTAATGTTTTTAAAACAAAATGAAACCAAATAAACCAGGTTTATCTTTTTATCCATCGCCATCTCTAATAGGCCCCCTCTGTTCTGGACAGGATGAGCACATTAATGAACATGATGGTATTAATTATATCTCTATTATGTAAGAAAACAACAACAAAAAAACAAAACAAATCAAAGCAACTCAGCTTAGAGGTGGAAACGTGGACTCTGGAAAAACCCGGCACTCACCCGGACCATGACAATCAGTATGTAGTGTCACTAACACTGTGGGGCTCTATAGGTTTCTCTGGTCCCTTCTTCAATCTTCTCCTTCAGTGCTGCAACCACTGCATGTCATTAACGTTCTTCTCGTTCAAGGAGATTTTCCCCTTCTCTATACTCTCCTGGGAACGTTAATCCATCAGTGTCAGATGAACTGTTCAAACTGTACCTCAGCTGCCCTGACCTCTTCACTCTTAACCTTACCTTGTTAACAGGAAACAGAGGAGTTAGAGGATTAGACGGGTGACATGAAAGCAGATCCTGAGAAGTAATGAACAAGGCTGCAAGCGAGCACATAGATATGATAGGCGGTAAATTAGGCAGAAGATATGGACCCAAACTTAGTGCTGACATATGTTCATAACACTGGAATAAGGATCAGTAATTACAGGATTGCACTGAGAATTTTCATGGATAAACTGCACGGGGATCTGTATGAAGTCTAACTGAAGTCATAATCTGAGCATTATTATTATTATTAGTAGTAAAACCAACAAAATAACTTAATTAAATATATCTTCTTTTACTGCTGATACTGTGCCATTGTGACTCCTACTATAAACTGTCAAATAGAAATGTGGACCATGCTTTATTTGTGGGTAAGGAAAAGCTGTCTCTGTCTCCCCCTACTGGCTGTCATTAGGAACAACATGTCCCAACAAATCTGGAAACTGTAATAGCTCCTCTGCAATACAGCCAGATGTTCAGCAGTTGTTCTGCTTGGATGGACATATTTTTGCACCATAGATTAGTCTTTAAAAATAAAAGCAAACAATACAAACTAAAATTTTGGATCATTTGAAGACATCAGGGGTTTTATAACAATATTACATAAAAGTAAACTCCTATAGAGCCGATTTGGAACAAGTTTTTCATCATATTAATGTTACATGGTTAAACAGATTTCTTGAACATGAGAGAGCGCATTCTTTTTAACTGCTTCGATTGCAATTTTTTTTCCCCCTCTTTGAACACAGGGTGAACTTTTACAGTAACATTCCCATCTTACTGATCACAGGACATTCATTCTAATGCTTCTAAATTTCTCTTTTTTATATCTATCAACATGCAGTGTTTGAACAAGGCTCAGAAGGTGATAGATGCAAACAGAGGACATGGGAAGTATCATGAAATTTGCAACACTGAGGGTTATGTGGAGAAGTAACACAATTGTCTAGAAAAGGAGACAGTGAGACACAATCACGAGCAAAAACAAAAGGTTTTTATTAAAGATGAATCTTAATAATAATAATAATAATAATAAATTTTATTTATGAGCGCCTTTCAAGTCACCCAAGGACACTTTACAATAGGATAAAACACTTAGTAAAACAATGGCAGAATAAGAACAATAAAATAAAGCACAAGATAAAATGAACAAACAGTGGATTCACAGTGAATATGCAGATTTGAACAGATGAGTTTTGAGTTGGGATTTAAACTGGGGGAGAGAACCAGTGTTTCTTATTTCAGGGGGCAGAGAATTCCACAGCCTGGGAGCAGAGCAGCTGAAAGCTCTGCTTCCCATGGTGGTGAGGCGGAAGGAAGGTACAGTAAGCTGGACAGAAGAAGAAGAACGAAGTGAACGGGCAGAACAAGTGGTGGTTAACAGGTCAGAAAGGTAAGAAGGAGCGAGGTTATGAATGGCCTTGAAGGTGAGCAGAAGAAGTTTGAAAATTATCCGGAATTTCACAGGGAGCCAGTGAAGTTCCTGAAGAACAGGGGTGATGTGCTGGTAGGAGGGGGTTCTGGTGATAATGCGAGCAGCAGAGTTCTGAACCAGTTGAAGCTTATGGAGGGATTTTTGGGGGAGACCATGCAAAAGAGAATTGCAGTAGTCAATACGGGAGGTAACAAGACTATGTACAAGAATGGACGTAGACTGGGTGGAAAGAGAAGGAAGCAATCTGTTAATGTTACGTAGATGGAAGTAGGCAGAACGGGTGAGGTTATTGATGTGTGATTTATAAGAAAGTGAACTGTCTAGGATGACACCAAGGCTCTTAACCTGAGGAGAAGGGAGAACTGTGGAGTTATCGATGGTGAGTGAGAAATGGTTTGCCTTCAAAAGGCCTGTAAGTAAGTGCCAGGCTGCTACTACTAACTAACACAAGAACAAACACAGCAGAGGCCGGTCAACAAAGCAATTCACAGATTCTCCTCAGAGAAAGCCTAAGCGGTCACAAACACACACAGATCACATGAAGCAAAGTCAAAAGGCACTTTGGCACTGGCAGTGTCTTCTGCATCAATTTGTGCCAAAGCTAAATGCTGGCACAAATGCTGGGAAAATGTGTGGTTTCTAAGACAGGGCAGAGAGAGCACTAAACTAAACTAAACTAAACTAAACTAAACTAAACTAAACTAAACTAAACTAAACTAAACTAAAACAATACTTTCGCCATATGAAACTAGTACTTTTATTGCCTAAAAATGAGTACTTTTTAATCTAAATTGAGTACTTAGAGTACTAAGTAGAATATTTTTTATCTAGTTTTTAAACTAACCAAGTACATAACTGGTCTCTTCTGCTTAGAAGTCATGCTCGGTGCCAAGCACTGTGACATTGTCATAGTCTTCATATAATTCATCTCCTCCTCCATCACACTTGGTCATCTCCATGGAGACAGCTGGATTGTTTGTCATCTTCCTGCTCCAGTAGATAGACAGAAGCAGACCAGTAGAAAAGCAGTAAGGACTGAAGACCACTAGATGGCGGAAGAGTCTCAGCACAAATGAACCTGAGTGGGCGCCAGTTAAATTTAAATTAGAGATGTTTTGTGTTGTAGCATTGAGACAGACTATTTATGTTTTGTCAAATTTAATAGCTGTGTCAATGAAATGGCATTTAGGGACAGTATACAGTGCTCTCTTTATGACTTCTAAGCTTTTTGCATATTTGTTAAAATGAGGTTTTTCAGATCACACATTTCATATTAGACGAAGATAACTCAAGTAAATTAACTTCTAAAGGGAGCAAAAGCATTATTAAAATACAACGAAGTTAAAAAATGTAGAGGTTTATTTTTAAACTTGAGTGAAATGACATGATTTGTAATCAAGTCAAAGTTGAAAATACTGTATACTGTTATGATTACAAGCAGTAACATGGTAATGTAGTTACTTTTACTCACCCCTTGGATCAGTTTGGCAGTAAAACACATGCGGTTCAGAACTCCTCACCCCAGACAGTGAAGTTACAGACACCTTATATTTTTTGGCAGGTTGGAATCCATCGATTATGATCTCAGTTGCAGGACTAGCTACTGTGTGAGTCTTTCCAGCCACATTCACCTCCGCATTGGTCCACTCCCCCTCTGGAACTGTCCATTTAATAAGAA